>NC_059382.1:510000-552500 GCF_019703515.2 Myxocyprinus asiaticus | reverse complement strand
ATTTAGCCAGTTCAAATGTTTAAATATTGAGCAAGAAAGTAAAACGAGAACCCCCGCTTCAATAGACGGAGGCGTCTGTATAATAACCCCTCGTGTTCTTTATTTATGGCTCAAGCACTGAAGGTCTGCAGATATCTACAGTATTTGTTAGTGTCATTCTTCTGCAATATTGAGTTCACAGATCATCAATTAACATGAATTTGAGCAATTATGGGGTCTGCTTCTAGCTCTTCCAGCGACAACATATCAAAGTTTGACTTGTGTTTCTGCTCGTAACTTTTGAACCGCTTGATGAAGAAACACAAATAATTACAAACTGTGACCAAACCAGTTTTAAATTCAGTCCAATTAGATTTTCAGCAATGTTCAATTCTGACAAAAACATTTATTTTTTTTGCAAAGTCGTCCTACAGCTTCCACAGGTCCTCTGGTAGTCAGATGCCAAGTTGCAAATAAAAGTTAAATCTGCATGGACTGTCCTGCTTTGGATGGTCAAGTCACAATGTATCTACTTCTGACGTGCTTGGCTTTTTAATCACTTCCTGCAGCTACAGTATATTTATTCTAATTCTTCATGGAAACAATCTTTCATTACACTGAACTACATGCATCATAATGTGAGTATTTTATTGAGAAGCGTTCTATCTTTACCACACCCCTCTCTCCCTCTCTCTGATTTAATTCCTTCAGAAACAGGATGTCAAACACACACCTGTTTGGTAACGCTTTACAAACATGTAAGCTCTGACCTTAGAGGATGATCATAGACATTAAAAGTTTTACAGACTGCACTGAGATCAGTTCTGGAGTGTCTGTAACTCTCACTGACACTGTTCTTGTGTCAAAGAATCTGATGTGAAATCAGTTTAGTGAATGATGTGCACAATGAGAAAATAAACCAGATAAACCACTAAGGAAAAAACAGCCCTAAAGCAAATAAATAAAGATGTGTGTGTACCTGTGGTTGGGACGGTGTTGCATTGAAGCTGAATTTCTTGTCTGTCCTGTAAACACAAGGAGAAACAAAAGTGTGACATCAGAATCAGGATGAGATTTATTGCCAAGTATGCTTACACACATACAAGGACTTTGCCTTGATGACAGAAGCTTCCAGTGCACAAACAATACAACAACAAGACAGAGATATATGTATAGAAATACACAATAAGACAAAATATATATATACACACACGTATGTACAGACACAAATCTGTTATGTACAGTACAAGGGATTGTAATGGCAGAACAGGTATGGTATGTTGGATAAATATAAAAAAAGACTAAACTGTGTATTGCACATTAATTATTGCTCAATAGGGCAATTTAACTGTTCATGAGATGGATAGCCGGAGGGGAAAAAGTGTTCCTGTGTCTGACGGTTCTGGTGCTCAGAGCTCTGAAGCGTCGGCCAGAAGGCAACAGTTCAAAAAGGTAGTGGGCAGGGTGAGTGGGGTCCAGAGTTATTTTACCAGCCTTTTTCCTCACTCTGGAAGTGTATAGTTCTTGAAGGCAGGGCAGGGGGCAACCAATAATCCACTCAGCAGTCCGAACTGTCCTTTGTAGTCTTCTGATGTCTGATTTCATAGCTGAACCAATCCAGACAGTTACTGAAGTGCAGAGGACAGACTCAATGACTGCTGAGTAGAACTGTATCAGCAGCGCCTGTGGCAGGTTGAACTTCCTCAACTGGTGAAGGAAGTACAAACTCTGCTGAGTCAATGTGGGTCTCCCACTTCAGGTCCTGTGAGATGGTAGTGCCCAGGAACCTGAATGACTCCACTGCTGCCACAGTGCTGTTCAGAATGGTGAGGGGGGACAGTGTTGGGGTGTTCCTCCTAAAGTCCACAATGATCTCCACCGTTTTGAGCGTGTTCAGCTCAAGGTTGTTTTAACTGCACCAGACAGCCAGCTGCTCAACCTCCCTTCCGTATGCAGACTCATCGTCATCTTGGATGAGGCCGATGACAGTGGTGTCATCTGCAAACTTCAGGAGCTTGACAGAGGGGTCCTTGGCAGTGCAGTCAGCCGCCTGAGAGCGGAGGAACGGCCGCCGACCGCAAGGGGAGGAGGTGCTCCTAACCGACCACCTGGAGCGGTCAGGGCCACTGCCAGGGACGGAGGAGACCCCTACCGGCCGCTAAAACACAGCGGGGTCAAGAGAGGACCGCCGATCATGAGGGGCTCCAGGCCAACCGCCTGGAGCGGGAGAACCACTGCCAGGGGTGGGGGAGACCCCTACCATCCACCGAAAACACGGTGGGGCAGAGGACTGCCTCTTGTCCGCCCAGGGAGGCACGGCTGTCATCCACTAGAGGGTGGAGGAGTGGCAGAGGCCCAGGCTACGGAATACTCTCTCCTCTCTCTCTCCCGCTGTCGCTCTGTGTTGGCCTTTCCCTCTCGTTTTTTTGTTGTTGTTGTTTTTCCCTCCCCTTGACATCCAACCAGGTCCGAAGAGGTGGGGATGACCTGCCGGCAGGCGGGGCCGGAAGGGCACGCCCCCGGAAAGGGGGGGGATGTACGTCATGCCGGGGGCTCCTCAGCCTGAAAGAAAGGAGGGAGGAGTGTGACAGGGAGGAGGGCGAGGCCGGGTCGTGATGCTGCACACCCATCTCCAAATCAGGCTAATCGAGTCCTCGAGAGGAATAAAGGCGACTGGAGGCGGCAGTTTGAGAGAGAGAGAGAGAGAGTTACGGGCAGCTGCCCAACATGTGTTTATGTTTGATTCAAGAGCGTTCCCATTTCACAAGCTCCAGCTTTCCAGGAGTCAGTGTGCACAGGGTTCTACCAGTCCAGCAGGAAACAAAGTTCCCAGACTGTGAGGAAGAACGAGTCACAGGATTTGACAAACGTTTGTGATGTTCATCACATCAAATCTGTCAAACATACTCAGAGTTGTGACTGAGGAAGGTAAAGACGATAAAACTGTGGTTGGCTCTTTTACATTTCAGTCAGCCGGTGTCGTCCTATGGGCAATTCTTTGTCAGAATAAACTGCAGTGTGGCCCAGACTTTATGCTTATGGTAACTAGACGGATCACATGTGACTTCATATCAATGTGTGTGATATTGTCTGAACTCTGATCAGTGACTCACTGCAGAGTGAAACTGTCCACACGACTGACTCGCAGCTGATAGTGGATTCCAGCGCTGGACAGCGTCGACACGTCAACATAGAAGAACTGCATCTCTGACACGGCCTTCATGGGCGTCTGACACAGCGTACGGCCCACCTGAGTGTACTGATACTTCCTCTGGTATCTGCAGAGACACAACATATAAACCATTGCAAATCATCAATTCAATCAAATCTTATTTCATAAGTGATTCCATCTCTGAATGCTGTTCTGAGATGCGGGTTGGCGCTGTTTTGGCAGCACGAGGGGACCTACACAATATTAGGCAGGTGCTTTTAATGTTGTGGCTGATCGGTGTATATGTTTAATGTTCTACTGGAGCAAATACAATCCTGAATCAACTTTATGCTGCTTTATTAACCAACATTGGGGTAAAATAAAAGGGAGCACACACTCATTGCTATTTAGCTGTAGTAAGCCATCTGAAACAGAAATAATCATAATAATTTAAAATAACTATACGAATAATTTTTATTCAATTACAGACCTGCTTCTCATTTAAAATCCACGAGCATTAAATCTGTCATCATTTAGAACAATAATTCAATGAAGACTTGGAAACAACTAAGAAATCCTTTTTTTGCCTCTAATATTTTTCCATGAAAGAAATGATCGGGCGAAATAATAATGTTATTACCAGTTATCAGCATTTAAAAATAATGTTTTCACTCCAGAACAACTGAAAGAGACTTCATTCCCATTTTTGGTTATGTTCTTCAAAAACGTTACTCGTTTCTAGTCCCTATTGTGATTAATTAATCAGTGCATGTAGTTCATTTCACGAAATGTTTGCATTTGTAATCTTTCATTGAAATGTAATAACTTGTTCCGCCTCTTTCCTTTTCGACTGATGTCATCAAGCACATATTTTTTAACCACCTGTCATATAGAGACACTTTACACCATCCAATCAATTCCTCAAGGGTAACATCAAGTCCCACTCTAAAAATGTTCACATTGTATCAATATCAAGTTTCATTCCGGAAAATGTCATATTATAGATACAAATGGCTTGTGAATGCTGTTTCATGATGACTTGAAACAAAGCACATTAGCATAGGCCCGGTGTGATGTTCATGTTCCAATCCTGATTGTGCAAAGTTATATCCGGTTTTTCAGTTCAGGTTACGGGAAGTGACATAACTATCTGTAAATCATTGTCTACATGGAGGAAACTTACATTAGTTACACATTAGCAGAAGTTCATGTGCCCTATAAAAGTAGTTTCACCTCAAAAGGACAATATACAGCTGAAATAACACATTTTATACTGAAGAATTCAAATTAGTGCTTTAACAACAATACAAGCTTCGCATTTCTGCCCTTAAAGCTTCCAGTGCACTAAAAATACAGAACAGAAAGTGTGCCATGAAAACGTTTATTGCTACATTTGAGCAGTTCATGCAGGAACAGATGATCACAAGGAACAGAAAGATCAAAGTTCACCCATGAATGAGCAGATCATCATATCGCAGTCTAAATGAAACTTTGACATCTGATAAACGTCGGAGTGTGACGGGGTTATTATGGGATTGGAGGTTGCTAGGCAACAAGTGTACTTACAGGCCTCTGAGGATGAGGGGAACCTGAAACGACAGAACTGCCTGTTTCTGACGGACCACAAACAGAACCGGACTCTGAGCACTCTCCGACAACAACTCCACTGAAACCCGCACACCCTCCATCTGAGAGACAGACAGACAGAGAGAGAGACAGTCAGATAGAGAGACAGTCAGATAGAGAGACAGATAGACAGTCAGAGAGACAGACAGACAGACAGACAGAGAGACAGTCAGATAGAGACAGACAGACAGTCAGAGAGAGAGACAGTCAGATAGAGAGACAGTCAGACAGAGAGACAGACAGAGAGAGACAGTCAGACAGACATATAGTCAGACAGAGAGACAGTCAGACAGAGAGAGACAGACAGACAGAGAGAGAGACAGTCAGACAGAGAGAGACAGTCAGACAGAGAGAGACAGACAGACAGAGAGACAGTCAGACAGAGAGACAGACTGACAGAGAGAGACAGTCAGACAGAGAGACAGACAGAGAGAGACAGAGAGACAGTCAGACAGAGAGAGACAGACAGAGAGAGACAGTCAGACAGAGAGACAGTCAGACAGACAGAGAGAGACAGTCAGACAGAGAGAGACAGACAGACAGAGAGAGACAGTCAGACAGAGAGAGACAGTCAGACAGAGAGACAGTCAGACAGACAGAGAGAGCAGACAGAGAGAGAGAGACAGTCAGAGAGAGAGACAGACAGAGACAGACAGACAGAGAGAGACAGTCAGACAGACAGAGAGAGAGAGAGAGAGACAGTCAGACAGAGAGACAGACAGAGAGAGTCAGACAGAGAGACAGTCAGACAGACAGACAGAGAGACAGACAGAGAGAGAGAGACAGTCAGACAGAGAGACAGACAGAGAGAGTCAGATAGAGAGAGACAGTCAGACAGACAGACAGAGAGACAGACAGAGAGAGACAGTCAGACAGACAGAGAGACAGACAGAGAGACAGACAGAGAGAGACAGTTGTTGTTGTGATGGTACATCTGAGTGTTAATGAAGTAATGGAAGCTGGTTCTGATGGTCTCGTGCCTTGTTTCTGGAGACGGTGTGGTTATAGGAGTAGATGGTCTGGTTGTCACTGGTGACCGTGTCATAATATGTCATGTCAAACTGTGCGTCTCTCTGGATGATGAC
The DNA here is from genome assembly GCF_019703515.2 of Myxocyprinus asiaticus. NCBI lineage: Eukaryota > Metazoa > Chordata > Actinopteri > Cypriniformes > Catostomidae > Myxocyprinus > Myxocyprinus asiaticus. Next base: position 546,659 of record NC_059382.1, on the reverse strand, counting down.
ATTTGTGCCACCCGCCACTGGACCCCACAACACCAGTATAAAGACAAGCCAGCCCGGACCGGACCGGACAAAACCACAGCAGAACTCCAGCATACTGGATCCGTCATCAGAGTCTGAATGAGAAAACACAGTCAGTGCTCATCAATATGTACCATACTTTACTTTCACAGTGCATTTGTAGCTTTCACAGTTTCCTCATTAATAAAATCAAATAAACTATTATTTTTCTTATAAGAAATTGATGAAAGAGTAACAGAAACACATTTAGAGGATGTAGTGGCAATAAATTAATAATTCAATCATTTATTTATTATGTAATTCTATAATTATTGTACAAGATTTCTGCCATAACACCAGAGTAAGAACAATTAACATTACTGTAGTAAAACCATTGTAAAACTTTAAGGAGGGGTTTGAATTCTAATAGTATCACAATAACCACAAAACATACAAATAAACATGTTTGTGAATATACACACATTGTTTATTCAGGTACAGACACACAAACACACACATATATATATATATATATATATATATATATATATATATATATATATATATATATATATATCAGTATATATGTTTAGTATGATCAGCATGTATAGTGAAATAACAAATATAAACACACTGTGCAGGTAAATGTATATGCACTGACCGTGTCTCGCGCTGAGCTCTTGATCAATGTTTTTATCCGCTATAAACCCGTCTGACCCGATATAAACACATAATAACAAGCGAACACGTAGCAGCTGTCACAATAACATGCAGTCTGATGTAAATCTAATGAAAATGTGTAAGTGTGTCGGCGCTGCTCTCGCGGTGTTGTCCTGTTGATGCTGACGGGATGCCGGACCGCTGTGACGTCATCGCGCTCTCGTCACATGATCCACACACTCAAATACATTTACACTGATCTACATGAACTATGTCATACAGAACGTTCATAATATATACACAATCACACTGATTTTCAAAAAAATCAAGTTTACAAGAAAAGTGTGTAAGCAGTGCCAGTGTGCACGCACACATACACACACACACACACACACACACACACACTCACACACTCTCACACACACACTTTCTCACACACTCACATACACGTACACTCACACACTCTCTCGCACACACTCTCACATGCGCACACACATACAAACACACACACACACACACACTCACACACACACACACACTCACACACTCTCACATACACACACATACAAATACACACACACTCACTCACACACACAGACACACACACACTCTCACACACACAATGGCAAACATATACTGTGTCACTTATTCCTTACAAAAGCATTCTAAAGTGCTAATTTGGTACTCAAGAACATGTTCTTATTATTAGAACAATTGATAATTGTTGCACTACCATGCAGAAATCACAATACTGTTGGTTTTTTCCACATTTGCTGAGGTATTGAGTTCTTACAAGTTGATTTACTCTTGCAAGTCAAATTTTCTTTTTAGTTTTTTGTTTTTTTTGTTGGATTTTCCCCCTTTTACTCCCAAATTTGGAATGCCCAATTCCCAATGCGCTTTTAAGTCCTCGTGGTCACATAGTGATTCGCCTCAATCCGGGTGGCGGAGGATGAATCCCAGCTGCCTCCGCATCTGAGACCGCCAACCCACTCATCTTATCATGTGGCTTGTTGAGTGTGTTGCCACGGAGACATAGCGCGTGTGGAGGCTTCACACCATCCACCGCGGCATCCACGCTCAACTCACCATGCGCCCCACCGAGAACAAACCACATTATAGCGACCACGAGGAGGTTACCCCATGTGACTCTACCCTCCCTAGCAACCGGGCCAATCTGGTTGCTTAGGAGACCTGGCTGGAGTCACTCAGCATGCCCTGGATTCAAACTCGCGACTCCAGGGTGTTAGTCAGTGTCAATACTCGTTGAAATACACAGGCCCCCTTTATTTTATTTTTATTGATTCCCTTCAACAAATTAACATAACAGAAAATACGGAATCAAATTATATAAAATTAAACCCTTCCCCCCGAACATCACCCAACCCCCCCCCCCCCCCCGACACAAACACGCACCTCAGTAGTCATAATTATTTAGAAACATAAAAAAAATTAAAAACATAAAAAGTATACTTTCAAAAAACAATAAGAATGCACACACACATTTAACACTACAAATCCCTATTGTCTATTTGTGTGTCTTTGTCACTTGACTTTTGACCACTGGAGTGCTTGTTTGTGTCAGGTGGGAGGGGTTTTAGTTCGAGGGCAAAAACGTTATGATTTCATGTGGTTTGATGTTGCATTTTCTGTTATGTCTATTTGATTTGCTGCATGGAATCAATCAAAATTGTTAATAACAAAAACAATACAAATCCCTCTGCCCCTCCCCAAGAACCCTCCAAAAAGGCCAAATATCTACCCCACTTCCCATTTAACAAATCTAAGTTTCCCAGTCACCTCCTCGAATGCTGCCACCCTGCCCATCTCTGTGCACCACTCCTGAAATGAAGGCACTCCAGCCGACTTCCATCCCCTAAAAATAATCCGTTTGCCGATCATAACTCCGGCAAGGACCCAACTTTTTATATATCTATCCCCTATATTAATGACAGCCCCATCGCCTAAGATACAGAGTCTGGGGCAAAATGATATTTGAGTGCCCAATACGTCACACATAATACTCTGAACCCTCAATCAAAATTATTGGATCTTAACACACCACCAAAATACATGGGTTGGGTCCCCATCTTCTGATTGGCATCGCCAGCAGGTGGGTGTGTCTTTCAGTCCAAGCCTATACAATCTAGAGGGGGTCCAACAGAATCGATGTATAATCTTGAATTGCATAAGGTGCACCCTTGCATCTTTAGATGCAGTCTTGACGTTTTTTAGAATCCTAGCCCACACTCCCTCCTCCAATACCAAGTTTAAATCTTTCTCCCATAATCTCTTGAGAGAAGTTGAAGCTCCGTCCCCCAGACTCTGAAGATTTTTACACATCCTGTGAAGCGTCAGTGTTGCTCTAGGGGGCTTACACACTTTTGCTTCACTGTGATCAAGGACTGAGTCCATCAAAAGATTAAAGTCTCTTCCCAATATTATATCATGAGGGGTGCCAGCAGCTTGCAACATCCCTTCAAGATCTATAACAAAGCCCTGATCATCAGTGTTAGGTGAGTAAATATTAGCCAAAATCAACCTTTGCCCCTGAATTTCAGCTAAAACAATAATGAATCTTCCTAATTTATCTTTAATCTGTTTCAGACATTTGAATTGTAGATGTTTACTTATCAGTGTAATGACTCCCCTGCTCTTACTTGAGCCAACACTAAAGAAAAAATGTCCACCCCATATCTTCCAAAATTTTTCAGCTTCCTGTGGGGAGAGATGTGTTTCTTGAAGAAACACTATATCATATTTCTTACGTTTAAGAAAAGAAATAACTTTCCTTAATTTATGGGGTGCCCCAACCCATTCACTTTTCACGTGGAGAGAGACAATCCACTCATATTAACATTTGACATTTTGAAATATTAGAAAAATAGATTGTGTGTCAAAAATAAAATTATAAAGACCACATTCCACATTAGTGCAACAATCAAACCCCAAATTCCCCCCGAACCAAACAAACAGAAAAAAGATAAATGTGCGCATTAACCCCACGCACGACAGCGCCAACCATCCCTCTAAACTCAAACAGTCCATGTACGCCTACGAGAGCCCCCGCGACGACTTTGCCATCGGATTGCTCAAGTCTGGTGTTTCTGTACAAATTTTGTAAAACAGAATTACATAACAGAAGATAATCTATAAAACAAACTCCAACCAATAGGTGGAATAAACACAAAGCACCAGCACCAAAAAAATGCTCAGTTTCCTCAAACAGTCAAGTGAATGTTCAGTGAGCCGGTCCACTCGGCTGCAACATGAGTACCACAAAATGACTTACTCACTCCACTGACTTTATGAAGGACATTGCTTGCTGTGGGCATGTTTTTCTTTAGATTTTATAGGACAGTAAATTTTGACAGGAATGTAGGGTTGAGAGAGAAAGGGGGAATTGGATCAAGATATGACCCAGGTCAAACTTGAACCTGGGTCCTCGTGAGCAAACAGCTCTTATATGTCCTGAACACCACAGCACAGCCCACTACACCATGGCTCCAGAATCCTGTGAGCTCACTCGATTTCCAGCTTATGGCCTGTTATGTCGAGCAGATTTGGAAAGAGCCCATCCAGGAATTTCACCATATCCCAACCCTCTTCGTCCTCAGGAATTCCAACAATATGGACGTTATTCCGCCAGCTATGGTTCTCCATGTCCTCCAACTTCTCCCAGACACGCTCCAATTCCACCTTGGTTGCTAGCGGATTAGCAGATAATTCCCTCTCCGATGACTCCAGATAATCGATCCATTTCTCGACATCCCCCACTCTTGTAACCATCTCAGAGAACTTCGTCTCCATGGCAGTGATCGATCAACGTATTACAGCAAGATCCTCCAAGTCAGCAACAACCTTCGTCAGCATTGCGGACATGCCCAGCAACTCTCGCCGAATTTCCCACATCTCTCCGAACAAATTGACTCCCGGGCTCACAGCCCTCTCGGGGGTATCAGCTTGAGCACGTAAGTGTCTTTTAATGTCTCCAGAGCTCGAGGATTTTGAATTCTTTGACATATTGTCCTCATAGAACAGTTATGGCACCAACAATCATGCCACGCTCCAAATCACTGAGATTTTTTCCCCATTCTGATGGTTGATGTAAACATTAACTGAGGCTCCTGACCCATATCTGCATGATTTTATGCACTGCACTGCTGCCACACAATTGGCTGATTAGATAATCACATAGATGATTGTTGGTGCCAGACGGGCTGGTTTGAGTATTTCTGTAACTGCTGATCTCCTGGGATTTTCACACACAATAGTCTCTAGTATTTACTCAGAATGGTGCCAAAAACAAAAAACATCCAGTGAGTGACAGTTGTGTGGACGGAAATGCCTTGTTGATGAGAGAGGACAACAGAGAATGGCCAGACTGGTTCGAACTGACAAAGTCTACGGTAACTCAGATAACCGCTCTGTACGATTGTGGTGAGAAGAATATATTCTCTGAATTATATGTTGTTGGTGCTGTTTTGGCGGCACGAGGGGGACCTACACAATATTAGGCAGGTGGTTTTAATGTTGTGGCTGATCGGTGTACTGTATATGTAACAGTTTTGGTGACTGTAGGTGAAAAAGGGGTGCTACAGAGCCTCCCCTACAACTTTTGTTATTAAGCAAGACAAGTGCCTCAAAAACGCGTGAATATACAAAGAAAAGAATAAGAACATTTAATTCATTGCCATGGCAACACGAATTAAGATATAAAGAATCCCTTCATGATTTTTCATCAGTGTGGTTCTTCTAAACAATTTTGTAGCCATTTGGGTAAATTTAAGACTATTTTAAAGACTGTTAGAAGTGCCAATCTTCCTACTGCCAGGTGGTGGCGCTATGACCGGCACCCACAAAGTCAAATCCATGTGATTAGCCCCCAAGACCAAACATACATCTCAATTTTGATCTAAATCACACATCGCACACAGAAGATATGAGACACTTCCTGTTTTGCATTTTTTGTCATTCATTTATTGCCTCGCCATGACAACACCGATCGATATATCAAAAAACTGTTTACAATTTAGCATCTTCAATATCTTGGCATAATGTTGCCTAAATTTAGTGACAGTCACATGAATCCCCTAGGAGGAGTATTTAAAAGTTCAGAGACTGCAATTAAAAAAAAAAAAAAAATGGCCGACTTCCTGTTGGGCGGAGCTAATGATTGTGAGTATGAAAGTTGTTCAGCTTTATGAGAACTATATATGTACCAATTTTGGTGACTGTAGGTGAAAATGGGGGTGCTACAGAGCCCCCCCTACAACTTTTCCCAGGCCGAATGACTGACAACTCTGATTTGTGTACAAACTTTAATGAGTTTTTAAAGGTGTCATGCATTGCATTTTTTAATTTTTATTTTATAATGTTCACTGCGGTCCACTTATAATGTTAGTAAGATGTTTTCATCAAAATAGTCATAATTTAGAAATAATTGTCCATTTTCTATCTTGTTTTTGGCCCTTTGATTAAAAAGATCAATTTTCGGGTCGTGTCTCCTTTAAGACTTCAATGTAAATGGCCAGTGCTATGATTGGGTAACATCTTTGCAAATTAAATAAGTGTCAACACCCCCGCCTTTATGTGTTTGAGCCAGAGTCTGATCCCGAATCTGAAGGAAATGAACCCCCTTACTTTTTTATTCTCGTTTATACAAAGACATGACATAATGGTGTTTATCTTATTACATAGTTGGGGCATTTTAATACAGCTGTATTTTCATAAAAATCACACAATGCACACAGAAGATATCTATATATGTCCCAATTTTGGTGACTGTAGGTGAAAATGGGGTGCTATAGAAGCCGTATTACACACCCATTTTAAAGGGGGCGCTACAGAGCCCCCCCCCCCACACACACACACACACACACGCACGCCTATATGTGAACTTTTGCCCAGCCCTAATGGCCAACAACTCTGATGTGTGTGCAAAATTTCATGAAATTTTAAGCATGCCAAGTGGCTTAAAAACACCCAAATATAGGAAGAAAGGAATAATAACAATTAATGCATTGCCATGGCAACAGTATATCAAATATTCCTTTACAATTTTACATCAGCAGTGTCTTGACATTATTCTAAAGAATTTTGAAGCAATTTATTTAAACACAAGAGGGCTATTTTAAAGTCTGTTAAAAGTGCCATACTTCCTGCTGTCAGTTGGTGGCGCTATGACCGTGACCCATAATAGCCACATAAATGTGATCAGCCCCCATTACCAAACATACAGCTGAATTTTCATCAAAATCATACAATGCACACAGAAGATATAAGGAACTTCCTGTTTCACATTTTTAACATTACATTTATTGCTTCGCCATGGTGACACTGTTCAAAATATAAAAAATCTGTTCGCAATTTAGCATCTACAATGTCTTGGCATGATGTGGCACAAATGTGGTGCCATTCACATGAATCCCCTAGGAGGAGTATTTAAAAATTCAGAGCCTGTGATTTTCAGAAAATCCAAATTGTCCGACTTCCTGTTGGGCGGTGCTAATGACTATAATTATGAAAGTTGTTCAGCTTTATGAGAAATATATATGTACCAATTTTGGTGACTGTAGGTGAAAATGGGCTTGCGACAGAACCCCCCTTACATGCCCATTTTCAAATCCTTAGATGAACAATAGGGCCTCCGCACTTTTAGTGTTTGGGCCCTAATAAAATCGATAGATAAATGCGCATGCTCTGATGCGCATTCATGAGATGAGTTGCGCGTTCACGGTTCGCACATTCCTGCCACCGAGAGCGTTTCCGGTTGTGGGGGGGGGGGGGCAGCGATCTTGTTGTTGTCATGGCAATAGTTTCCTCAGCGCATTCGAACGGACAGGGAGAAAACTGACGGAATATACAACATTTCACATACACACACACACACACACACACACACTCGCCAAAACATGCGCATGCAAAGGCGATGAAGTCATTGTTGCGATATCGGTTGGCATGGAGACATCCAAGAGAGGGCGCTGCGCAAAGGGGCGGGGCTCGCGTCCTGACGCACGGCGGCGGGGGCGTGCCCCGGGAGCGCGCCGCGCGTCCTCGCTTGTTGTTCCCGCAGAGAGGGGAGAAGATGGCGGCCGTGACGAGCGGGGCTACCGCTGCCGCCGCCGCTGCCGCCGGGTTTCCGCACCCGAACCCCGCCGCCTCCATCCACCACCCCAACGTAAACCAAGCCGCCGTGGCGTCTGCCGCGAGCGTCAGCCGCCCGCCCCTCGCGCGCGTCGGTTACTACGAGATGGAGAGGACCATCGGGAAGGGCAACTTCGCCGTGGTCAAACTCGCCACGCACATGATCACCAGAGCCAAGGTGAGCGAGATGTACCCCCGCAGATGCCCCGCGGTGCAGATTCACGCGCTGACAGTGACGCGAGCGCTGACCAGCGGAGTCTCCGATCACACACACACAGTGATGCGGCCTGCGCGAGAGCGAGCGATACAGTGTTTGTGTGTTTGTCTAGATTGTGTGTGGATTGTGTGTATAGACCATTTCGAGATTGTAAACAAAAACAGAAGAATTAAAGCGGTCCAAACGTATTTTTGGATCCTTTCAACAAAGTCTCTTTTTCAGGGCAAGTCAGTCCACTCGGCGGCCGTTTTTGGAACGCTCTTGGGCAGTTTGGACTGATATTTTTCTATGTAAACAAGCGTCATGAAAGTGCAGCTTCTATCTTCTTGAATGGGGAAAGACCAAAATCTCCAAAACGGTTGGTCAAGATTACGATAAAAGAGCATATTTAAAATAAGCAGTCAAATTTTCTTGGTCCGAGGCGCGTGGGGCGGCAATTTAACTCGAGCGGCCCGACTTCCCTTGGCGTCGGCCGCGACGCGCACTCCAATCCTCGGCGTTGCATCTAACTCGCACCGGACCCTCCCCGCTCCGTTCCCGGACCCGTGAATACGCCAGTAGAAGCGCTCTTAGAAGTGGCCCGTCTCTGCTAAATACTCTCTGTTTTGACAAGTAAGAAATGTTGGAACAGTGACGTCACTTTACGTCTCCAACGAACAGTCCTTGAAATGGTCTCTATGTATGTGTGGACGGTGTATGTAAAATGTGTATGATTGTGAATATGTGTGTGAGGGTATTTATAAATGTATGGATTTAATATGATTGTGTTGGTGTAAAAGAATGAGCACTGTTTTGTGTGTGTGTGTGAGTGTGAGTGTGTAGGTGTGAGTGTGTGGGCATCCAGTGGGCAGTTGTACATTGTGCTCTCACTGGTTCGGCTCTGTGTGTGTTTGGGTTCGGCAAACAGACAAATAATCCCCTGTTGGGTTCTGATGTTGTTTGGTGATGTGTGTGGGTGTGTGTGTGTCCTGGGTTGCCCTGGGATCACCAGAGGTCAGTGTGAGGACTTTCCTCTGGCTTTAATACATCTTAACTGCTTTAATACACTGATGACGGACTCACCTGTACATCAGCGCCGGGCGTTTGGTCATCATGAGGAAACAGAGATGTACTGAGGTGAAGTTCAGTGTGCTTGTGTGATCATGTTGTTGTGTTGGAGGATTCAACAGCATCTGATCAAGCATGTTCTGAACACTGCAGTGTGTCATTTCTGCACAACTAGTGTCAACAAATGTTTTCAAACAGGTTTTCCAAACACTCCACCGTCTGCTTCCATCCAAGATACACGTTCTGTGTTGGAAATACAGTTTGCAGGATGATATGGTGTCATTCAAACTACTGCAACAGCCAATTACACAACAAAACCCTCAAATGCATGTTCAATAAACGCTCTAAGTATTGTTCAGGCGACACAGACGTATTTTCTGCTCACACATTATTTTACAGTGTTCAGAGTATTTACAAAAGTAATTACTGAGTAATAATAAAGAACAGCATGTACATTCAGTGTATTTATTTTATAGAGCTGCTAGTACTTGCATATTATAATTGTTATAACTCTACAGCCTGATCTCATTAACATATGTAGCTATTTGTATGTTAATATTCGGAACATTTTGTACATTTTTGTACGTTTCGATAGACTCTAAAATGCACAATATAGATGTTTTGAAAGCATCTAAAGCGTGAACATTTTTATGTATTTAAAGCTTTAGAAATGTAAAATATTTACAAATCCATGACAAATATATTTTTATACGTGAATCCATTTGAAATATATATACTCGGCGAGTACTGATGCTGACTATCACACCTGGAGTTCACTAGTTCGAATCCAGGGTGTGCTGAGTGACTCCAGTCAGGTCTCCTAAGCAACCAAATTGGCCCGGTTGCTAGGGAGGGTAGAGTCACATGGGGTAACCTCCTCGTGGTCGCTATAATGTGGTTCTCGCTCTCAGTGGGGCGTGTGGTGAGTTGTGTGTGGATGCCGCAGAGAATAGCGTGAAGCCTCCACACGCGCTACGTCTCCACGGTAACACACTCAACAAGTCACATGATAAGATGCGCGGATTGACGGTCTCAGATGTGGAGGCAACTGAGATTCGTCCTCCGCCACCCGGATTGAGGTGAGTCACTACGCCACCATGAGGACTTAGAGCGCGTTGGGAATTGGGCATTGGGCAAATGTAATAAAATTAGCAAATTAATTTCATGAATTCATTATGAATCGATTGAAACAGTACATGTAAACATTTGTACATTTCTAAACGTGTTAATACGTAAAATGATGATGTTTTAGATGCTGTAATATTGTGCGTTCATGTATCTATGCAAACGTTAGCAAATGTATGTTTGCTAGAACCAAATTTTACGTAAGAATACATAAGAATCCTTATGAGAACGTGTTGGACTCTATTAAATTAATAATAGTAACTTGTCATGAGGGGTGGGTAAAAATATAGATTTTCTGATTAATCGTGACCTTCATTTGAACGATCTCGATTCTTAAATCCCAAGATCGATCTTTCACTCTTTGCGCAACCCTTCACTACAATGAATCACGCTATGCGACTAAAATGTATATATTTGTCCACTGGCTGGTAAATGTTGAGATTTCACTCAGCAGTGATTATGTTGTGTAGTAGGAGATCTTTTCACTGCACATTGAGAGTAAAAGTTTGTTTTGACTCGTTCCGTGTGTCCAAACACGAGATCCACACAATCCATTAATCATTGAATAAAGTCTCTTTTAATATCCTTTCTGTTCTTTACAGTCAGTTATTGATCAAAAACAACAAAATAAACTTCTAATCACGTATAGCACAGATGAGATAAAGCCATTCGAGTAAATGCGCTCATTTACAGAACTGCCAGTTTTCTTAAAGAGACAGTACCGGTTTTTAGCATGTGTTCAACAAATTAATTTAAATACTTGTAAATAGTACAAATTATGCATGTAAACAATAAATATGTAACAAAAATATAATATCTTATTTATTGATTGAATACATTGATTTGTTCATTTTTTAAAAGTCAAAATGTGACATGGTTATAAAGTAATAAAATATAATAGTAAAATGTATATTTTCCTAATTTACCTAGTTAAAAGGTCCCCTGTATAATTAACAGCATTAGCTGGGAGATAATTCTTTAATATGTAAGCAAAAGGGACATTATAACTGAAATATACCCCTATGAATCGATATTGAGTCGAATCAAATCGAGAGCTTGTGAATCCAAATCAAATCAGGAAATCTGTATCCATACCCAGCTCTATTCGTCATGTGTGTAACACGGACACTGTAAAATAGTGTGACCCACATTCTGAACACATTTACTCAGTAGCTGTCTGTCAGACAACGCATGACATTTGAACGTGTCAACAGTATGAGCGTCATCTGTACCTGTATAATGATGATGATGATGGTATTCTGCATATGCTGATATTGTATGTAAGCACTGCATGCTAGCTTGGCAACCCACAATGCAATGCGTCTTCAGACACCAGTGTCAGCATCAGAAATTGCGACATTTACAAGAATGACAAGTTGTTGTGTGAGAAAGGTTGAGTGAAGTATAATTTACAGTAGTGATGCACCAAAATGCAGTTTCCTCTTTTTGAATTTGCCTGAGTAAAATTATAAAATTGCAGTTTAGACATTGCACATGCTCATGTTGTGATTTTATTGTGGTTAATCGAATAACACTAATGCAAATTGAATTAACAGTTTGGTTGGAATTTTGAGCATAACGCTTCTGTTGTCAGATTATCTGGTTGCACTTGTTGTTCTTGATGGTCTCTTCATGTCTAAATGGGCGGTTCTTGGTCAGAGTAAGTTATAATGTGGCTTGATGCTCGTCATCTGTACAGCAGCATGTGTCCGCTCTGGAGTAGTTGTCGAGTTTGCCGTGTCAGTTCTTTCATTGTGTTTTGACTTGTCTGAGCGCAGACGTTCAGGTACATAAGCCAATTAACATGCTAAGACTTGCTCTTATATGGAATGCTCTCTCTGTCAGTGTTAATCGGTGCTGATGTGGGGTTTGTTTGAGAGTGATGTCATGGTTGTGATGCCATCATGGCTGTTGGTTTCTCAGCTGGTTATTAGTGTGAGTGTATGTGCCATTTACATGTGAGCTTCAGCAGGGTGTGTGTGTGTTCGCGTATAGACGTGATCTGTTCATGCTGGCCTAAAAATACTGGTTGAATCTCACAGAATCATGTGCAGGTCACGTTTCGCTCATATCTAAAGAAAAAAAGAATCATCTTTTTTTATTGAAGCCTCTTTTTGTTTTTCGCATGTGAATTTATGACATTATTTACGAGACAGTTAAACACATTACCATCTAAATCATGTTAACAAGAATACTGTGGCTATACTTTTAAAACAATGAGTATTTTAACTAGAGCTGTCGATTTAGAGCATTAATTCAGTGTGATTAATTATCTAAAAATAACATGTTAATAGCGCAGTTAATCATGTCTCGGACCGTAATAAGGAATAATCCTTCCACTGAAGCAATTCAAGCTTGAAGTAGCAGCTATTTTCAGCAGGGGGCAGTAAGTGCAACTCCAGCTGTACAGACAACAAACCACATAAATGCCTTTATAATAAATCTCGGACTGATTGACAAATTCTATTGCAAAATGGATTGCTGTGAACTGTAGGCCAATGAATGGCTTAAGTTCAATAATGTGAAAATAAACAATATATAGACTTTTGAAGCCACTTACTGTTTTATCAATGTTTTACTCATCTGCCACAACAATGTAATGCATTTTTATTATTTATATAATGATCATTTAATCATTATATATTGAATTATGGTTTTTTGAGGGGCTTTCTCTGCAAGTTTGTATATGTTAGTGATTAAATGTGATTAATTCAATTAATTAATTAGCTATGTAATTATTTTGATTAAATTTTATTGAGTGAAAGCTCAGTTTTTAACGTTAACAAATTGACCCCATTGACTTCCATTGAAAGTGCCTCACTGTAACCTCGATTTTTGCTTTTTTTTTAAAAGAAAAGGAGAGATGAGTCTAAATAAATTTTTGTGGTGATCAACGTTATGCCACAAATACTGTCAATTGAACTTTAAAAAAAAATGTTTTTTATCCCCTTTTATCCCAATTTGGAATGCCCAATTCCCACTACTTAGTAGGTCCTCGTGGTGGCGCGGTTACTCACCTCAATCCGGGTGGCGGAGGACAAGTCTCAGTTGCCTCCGCTTCTGAGACCGTCAATCCGTGCATCTTATCATGTGACTCGTTGTGCATGACACCGCAGAGACTCACAGCATGTGGAGGCTCATGCTACTCTCCACGATCCACACACAACTTACCACACACCCCACTGAGAGTGAGAACCACGAGGAGGTTACCCCATGTGACTCCACCCTCCCTAGCAACCGGGCCAATTTGGTTGCTTAGGAGACCTGACTGGAGTCACTCAGCACACCCTGGATTCAAACTCACGACTCCAGGTGTGATAGTCAGCGTCAATACTCGCTGAGATACCCAGACCCCCATGCTGTCAATTGAACTTAATTTATATTGAACTCAGAATATTCCTATAAAAATGACTGTCGTACAATGATTTTTTTTTGTTTTTAAGTCAGCATAAAGGCAGTAAAGGTTTGCTTTACAGTTATTACAATTTGGAGTAAATTGTGCTTAATTGTCATGAAAGTATTGTCAAAGAAATCTTAATATTCCAACGAATAGCTGACTATCACCCCTGGAGTCGTGAGTTCGAATCCAGGGCATGCTGAGTGACTCCAGCCAGGTCTCCTAAGCAACCAAATTGGCCTGGTTGCTAGGGAGGGTAGAGTCACATGGTGTAACCTCCTCGTGGTCGTGATTAGTGGTTCTCGCTCTCAATGGGGCGTGTGGTAAGTTGTGCGTGGATCGTGGAGAGTAGCATGAGCCTCCACATGCTGTGAGTCTCTGCGGTGTCATGCACAACGAGTCACGTGATAAGATGCACGGATTGACGGTCTCAGAAGCGGAGGCAACTGAGACTTGTCCTCCGCCACCCGGATTGAGGCGAGTAACCGCGCCACCATGAGGACCTACTAAGTAGTGGGAATTGGGCATTACAAATTGGGGAGAAAAGGGGATTAAAAAATAAAATAGAAAAAAATAGTCCAACAAATATACTGTTCTTTATGAAAAATATAATTTATTATTATTATTTTCTTTAGATTGTTGGGGTGAAATACGAGCTATAAGTGTTCTTGATAGGTTTGATGAGATTCACGCTACTAGATTATTTGTAGATCTCAACAGAAAAGGAGTTTTCTTCTGTGAGAAGCATTATAATGGCTCAGACTGCGAGTTCACTGATGGTGTCTGTGTGCCGAGATGTTTCAGTAGAGCAGAATTATTCACTCTGATGTTAAATGTGTTTCTTGTCATCCTGAGCTTCAGTGAAATCATCAGCTCTCGTGTTTACATGATTGACATATTGATATGATGAAACCTCTCAGTGTGTGCGTCTGCTACTTTCACTCTTGTTCAGTGTGCAGGATGTAAGACAATCGCTTACTCAGCACCTCACACACACACACACACACACACACACACACACACAGTTGCCATGGCAATAATCCATGTGTGCTGCATGCTGAATCATTGCCTGCTCTTCCTTTCCACACACACACACACACGCACGCTACACACCACTACTGTGATTTAATTAAATAAATATATAGACTAATCTGTATGTGCTGTGTGCTTCAAAGTGAATGAGCGCTTTGCTGTCTGTCATCTACTACACGAGCGCTCGTAAGGATCACGATGAGGTGCTTTCTGTGTGAGCGTTTGACTTCATTCACTTTAAAGTGTGCAGCAAATGCAGACTGTATATGTATTGAATTAAATTGCAGCCTTTGCTGTTCACACCAGGACATGATCCAATTGCAATATAATTTTGCGCACTGAATGTTTACGCATTGACATTCATATGGGTTTTGGTATCGGAGCATTTTGTAGATGCAGTATCGGAATCGGGACGTCACTAACAGTTACAGGACAATAGTAGAAGTGTATCAGCTGGTAGAGATTGTGATGTACAGCACTGGTTCTATAGAATGCATCTGATGTGTGCTCACAGGTGCTATATTTTATATTTGACAATGACATAAATGTGGCTCAATTGATCATATTCATAATGGATCACTGTGTTGATTCTTTAGTATTTATCTCGTGTTAGATGATGTCATGCTGTTAATATTCATAATGTTTGTTTTATGAATAATCTGATCTTTTATCCTGAGTCCATCAAGAGAAAATACTCAAATGAGATGAAGTACATTTCATTTGTCAAGTATTTAATTCACTGGATTATCAGGAAAGGAAAATAATGGGGGGAAAAACCTCATTGGTGTAATGCATGTGAATGTGTTCCTTTATAAATTCATCAGCAGATGGTGGTGAATTACATGAATAACATCCACAGAGTGATTTATTGTGCGAAAGTATTTACAGTGTTGGAAAAAGATAAAAATCCCTCATAAGGAGAACTTCAACAAAATATACAGCTGATGTTTGGCTATACCAAATGAATTGTCCATGTAGCAATGAAATTCACATTAAACATCCATCATTCGATGTGTAGCCCTTTATAGGCCCTGACTCCTCCCCTTTTAAGAACACACCTTTCTTATAATAGTAAAAGTAAATGTGTTCCATATGAGGAAAAAACACATGCGTAATTCTGTAGACAAACATTGTTTAAGTAAATAATTCAGAAAAATAAAGCAGAAGGTCACGTGGACGTGCCGCCCTATTGTGACGAGTGAACTGTTTATATGAAGCGGGACTTTAGCTGGTTAACAAGTTTAGCAGATGGTTAGTGAACCAGTGGTAAGTATAAATGTTCAGGCTATAATAACCAATAAATGGTATTTAACACATATAATTAAACAAATGAAATCGGCTAAAAGTTCATTTTGTCAACTTTAAGCGTGGCATTTAGATGACCTCAGCGCTAACAGACACAAAGCTCTGACTGTCATTTCATGGGGTCTTTAACACACACACACACACATCCACTGTCTGTTTCTCTCAGGTGGCGATAAAGATCGTTGATAAGACTCAACTGGACGATGACAATCTGAAGAAGATTTTTCGTGAAGTTCAGATCATGAAGATGCTGCGACACCCTCACATCATTCGCCTGTACCAGGTCTCGCCTCCCACACGCTCACAGCTTATTGGTCTAAATCTTCTGATTCAGTGCTGAGGTTGAGCTTTGTGTGTGTGTGTGTTACAGGTGATGGAGACGGAGCGATTGATCTATTTGGTGACTGAGTACGCCAGCGGAGGAGAGATCTTTGGTGAGTAAAGCCGTTATGGATCCTCAAGTTCATGATTCAAATCTTCAAGTCGAATTTGATTCTTTGCAAATCATTTGAATCAGTTCACCAAAAAAATCTCATACTGACTAATTCACTGATTCATCTTGTGTGTGTGTGTGTGTTCGTCAGATCATCTTGTCGCTCACGGGCGGATGGCGGAGAAAGATGCGCGCCGGAAGTTCAAACAGATTGTAGCGGCGGTTTATTTCTGTCACTGTAGAAACATCGTACACAGAGACCTGAAAGCAGAAAACCTTCTGCTGGACCATAACCTGAACATCAAGATCGCAGGTGTGTTTATGAAACTCTTAAAACTTGGTATTAAAGAGATGAATAATCTGTCATCATTTACTCACCCTTATGTCGTTCCAAACCTGTAGTGTAACACAACAGGAGATGTTCTGCAGTTTGTTAGCTCGAGTCATCAATCACTTTTACTGCATCTTTTTTTCCAGACAATGGAAGTGAATGGTGACTGAGTCATTCTGCCTAACATCTCCCGTTGTGTCCACCGAAGATAGAAAGTCATATGAATTTGGAACACAGGTTTCTCACAGTCTTCAAAAATCTGGAAATATTATGGAATTTCTAAAGTTGATTTAAGACCTTTTATATTGATAGATTTTTTTTTAAGGTTAGAGGTAATAAATTCTCAATTTTGAGAATTTGTATTAAAGGTGCACTCAGTAACTTTTATGTTTTTGTCATCTTGGTCATCCATTGACACCTAGCGGTGTGGATGCAGCATCATTCAAAATCAATAGTTTTCGATTACTGATGCACATTTACTGTTCACAGTCAGCCATGATTCATTTAATACAAGAGTGACATGTCCAATAGCAGGGCGTTTACTGAGATTAAGCGAGTAGAGATCGGCTGGTCATGTGCTTTTAACATGGCAGCCCCCATGAGGGGACCCAGCTTTTATTTATTTATTTATTTATTTTTATTTTCTCCCCAATTTGGAATGCCCAATTCCCAAAGTGCTCTAAGTCCTCGTGGTGGTGTAGTGACTCGCTTCAATCCGGGTGGCGGAGGATGAATCTCAGTTGCCTCCGCGTCTGAGACCGTCAATCCGCGCATCTTATCACGTGACTCGTTGAGCGCGTTACCGTGGAGACATAGCACGTGTGGAGGCTTCACTCTATTCTCCGCGGCATCCACACACAACTCACCACACGCCCCACTGAGAGCGAGAACCACATTATAGCGACCACGAGGAGGTTACCCCATGTGACTCTACCCTCCCTAGCAACCGGGCCAATTTGGTTGCTTAGGAGACCTGACTGGAGTCACTCAGCACACCCTGTATTCTAACTCGTGACTCCAGGTGTGATAGTCAGCGTCAATACTCGCTGAGATACACAGACCCCCATATTAAACAGCTTTTATAAGGTTACTGATACAGAGTCTTTATCCCATGTGAGTGCTCATGATGTTATACATGTGTCAAAATAGCAATTCATGTCTTTAGGAGTAAAACTTTTTTAATGAGGAAAAAATTACTGAGTGCACCTTGATTTAAATGAAAAATATATGCCCTCATAATGGTAAAAAATCAAATCCAGGGGCAAATATTGCCACTTAAAGGGACACTTCAACCAAAATGAAAATTCTCTCATCATTTATTCACCCTCATGCCATCCCAGATGTGTTTGACTTTCTTTCTTCTGCAGAACGCAAATGAAGATTTTTAGAAGAATATTTCAGCTCTGTAGGTCCATACAATGCAAGTAAATGGTGACCAGAACTTTGAAGCTCCAAAAAGCACATAAATGCAGCATAAAAGTAATCCATAAGACTCCAGTGGTTTAATCCATGTCTTCAGAAGTGATAAAATATTACTCCTTTTCCTCTATAAATCTTGACAGCAGTCTTCTTGGCAATCTAATTTCAAGCTTGATTACTCTTCCTATAGTTCCATCTAGCGCTCTCTGCACTCATCTAGCACTAGGAAGTGTAATCGAGCTTGAAACTATGATCATGACTAGAGATTGCAATGGCAAGATGTACAATGAAAAAGGAGTTATATTTTGGATTGTTCTCACCCAAAACCAACTGGATCACTTCACAAGACATGGATTAAACCACTCTAATGTGGCGTCGTATGGATTACTTTTATGCTGCATTTATGTTCCTTTTGGAGCTTCAAAGTTCTGGTCACCATTCACTTGCATTGTATGGACCTACAGAGCTGAAATATTCTTCTAAAAATCTTCATTTGTGTTCTGCAGAAGAAAGAAAGTCAAACACATCTGGGATGACATGAGGGTGAGTAAATGATGACAGAATTTTCATTTTTTGGCTGCACTATTACTTACTCTGGTGATTGATCACAACGTCATAAATGGTCAACAGAGACAGTTCAGCATTTACAGTGTTTACATGCGTCTCAAAAGTGTCTCCGGTTTAAAACTCTTGTTTTAGTGCAGTGGTTGATTGACAGGTGAGTTTGTGGTCAGGGATGCATCATGACAGAATCTTTTCTGAATGTGGTTTCAGTGATTTTTGGACTATGTTTACACCTGTATGTAGTGCTGAACACTTGTGATCCATGCTTGCAGATTTTGGCTTCAGTAATCTGTTTTCTCGGGGTCAGTTGTTGAAGACGTGGTGTGGCAGTCCTCCATACGCCGCACCTGAACTGTTCGAGGGGAAAGAGTATGATGGACCTAAAGTGGACATATGGGTAAAACTCGCACATGCACCTTTGTTTTTTAATTTTTTCTAATATTTGATGGTCTAACACACACTTGTCGAGTGTTTAACGGCGATCTCTCTGCAGAGTTTGGGGGTGGTCTTATACGTGTTGGTTTGTGGAGCGTTACCTTTTGACGGCAGCACTTTACAGAACCTGCGAGCTCGAGTGCTCAGTGGAAAATTCCGAATCCCGTTCTTCATGTCCACAGGTACACACACAGACACACATTCTTCTTGTGATACAAGCACAATGAGGAGTGACACATGACTGACTGTGTGTGTGTATTTCAGACTGTGAGTATCTCATCAGACACATGTTGGTTTTGGAACCGAGTCGACGTCTGTCAATGGAGCAGATCTGCAAGAACAAGTGGATGAGACAAGGAGACCCCGACCCAGAGTTTGACAGAGTGAGTCACACACACACACACACACACACACACACACAGTGAGAGTGTGAATGTGTGTGTAAGTGTGTTTTTGAGTGAGTGTGTTTGAGTGTGTGTGTGTGTGTGTGAGAGAGAGTGTGTGTGTGTGTAAGTGTGTTTGTGAGAGAGTGTGTGTGTAAGTGTGTTTGTGAGAAAGAGAGAGTGTGTGTGTGTTTGTGAGTGAGTGAGTGAGTGAGTGAGTGTGTGTGAGAGAGTGAGTGTGTGTGTAAGTGTGTTTATGAGAGAGAGAGTGTGTGTGTGTTTGTGGCTGAGTGTGTGTGTGTGTTTGAGTGTGTGTGTGTGTGAGAGAGTGAGTGTGTGTAAGTGCGTTTGTGAGAGAGAGAGTGTGTGTGTGTTTGTGAGTGAGTGAGTGTGTGAGTGTGTGTGTGTGAGTGTGTGTGTGTAAGTGTGTTTGTGAGTGAGAGAGTGTGTGAGTGAGTGTGTGTGTGTGTGTGTGTTTGTGAGTGTGTGTGAGAGAGTGAGTGTGTGTGTTTGTGAGTGAGTGAGTGAGTGAGTGATTGTGTGCGTGCGTGTGAGTGAGTGTGTGTGTGTGTAAGTGTGTTTGTGAGAGAGAGAGTGTGTGTGTGTGTAAGTGTGTTTGTGAGAGAGTGTGAGTGTGTGTGTTTGTGAAAGTGAGTGTGTGAGTGTGTGAGTGAGTGAGTGTGTGTGAGAGTGAGTGTGTGAGTGAGTGAGTGTGTGTGAGAGTGAGTGAGTGTATGTGTGTAAGTGTGTTTGTGAGTGAGAGTGTGTGAGTGTTTGTGAGAGTGAGTGAGTGTAAGTGTGTTTGTGAGTGAGTGTATGTGTGTAAGTGTGTGTGTGTGTGTGAGTGTGTAAGTGTGTGTGTGTAAGTGAGTGTGTAAGTGTGTGTGTAAGTGAGTGTGTGAGTGAGTGAGTGAGTGTGTGAGTGAGTGAGTGTGTGTGAGAGTGAGTGAGTGTATGTGTGTAAGTGTGTTTGTGAGTGAGAGAGTGTGTGAGAGTGAGTGAGTGTATGTGTGTAAGTGTGTTTGTGAGTGAGTGTATGTGTGTAAGTGTGTTTGTGAGTGTGTGTGTGTGTGAGTGTGTAAGTGTGTGTGAGTGTGTGTGTGTGTGTGTGAGTGTGTTTGTGAGTGAGTGTGTGTGTTTGCCAAAATAAAGGTTTGATTTAAATGACACATGAAATTGGAAAAAATAACGTTTAATGTAATTCAGTAATAATAGTAAAGCAATATCTCACATCTGTGATGTTCTGTTGTGCAGCACCTCATTGAAAAATGTTTCGGATTGTGCTGTGAGGATTCTGTAGAAAAACACTTCATTTGATAATAATAATACAGTGTTATGTTGAAAAATTGAATTAAAATAATTATATTTTCAATTGATAAAAGTTAACAAATTCATTTGGTTAGACATCATTTTGATGATTACATTTAATTAAACTGTTGAATACGAATAAAAACAAAACAAAAAAACACTCCAATAAGCACAATTTGAATGACCTCACGTGTGTTTTTGCTTAAATATTACAACTGTGTGGCACATAAAATGTCCTGGAAAATTGTGCCTTGAAAAGAGTGGGAACCCTGAAATTTTCCTTGATCGTTAGACAAATAAGAGTTCATTGTACAATCAAAACTCACTGTAAGTTTCAGAACTCAAAACTTCCTCCACTGCAAAAAGAGCATTTGATGAAACCAAACTGCCAAAACAACTCGTTCTCGACTTCCTCCATATTGTGATGTCACACTGCAGTAGACATTTGCATCTGACCGCCTCCACAACAACATAACACCTACTTTATAACTTCTGTAGCCCCGCCCACTAGTGGTGAGCAGAGAGCCAATCAGAACAGTGAGGGTTTACTGTCAAGTCTTAAAGGAGAAGCAGAGGGTGAGAGAATGAGGCTGGAAAATTAACATGTTTTACAAATATATGATGAACCTAACAAATATAAGTGAGCCTCAAGGAACAGATTAAATAATTATCAAAGGCATGTCATGAACCCTTTAAAATATCCGACTTTGTTGAATTATTGTGTGTGGCATTGTGAACTGAAATTGCCTCTCCTTACATGCACAACAGACTTGACACAGAGCACAGAACATACAGAGCACACACAAATATTAATTGATCTGTTTTTTTTGGATTCTTCCCCCTTTTCTCCCAATTTGGAATGCCCAATTCCCAATGTGCTTTTTAAGTCCTTGTGGTCGCGTAGTGATTCGCCTCAGTCTGGGTGGCGGAGGACGAATCTCAGTTGCCTCCACGTCTGAGACCGTCAACCCGTGCATCTTATCATGTGACTTGTTGAGTGTGTTGCCATGGAGACATAGCACGTGTGGAGGCTTCACGCCATCCACTGCGGCATCCACACTCAACTCACCACGCGCCCCACCGAGAGTGAGAACCACTAATCACAACCACGAGGAGGTTACCCCATGTGACTCTACCCTCCCTAGCAACCGGGCCAATTTGGTTGCTTAGGAGACCTGACTGGAGTCACTCAGCACGCCCTGGATTCGAACTAGAGAACTCCAGGGGTGGTAGCCAGCGTCTTTACCACTGAGCTACCCAGGTCCCCCAAATTGTCAATTCTTAAGTAGACTGAACTAATACTTTTCAGTAAAGATTAAATTGTGTATAATTGCCATTTCCATCGACACCGGGTTCGCCTGATCTGTGACGCATACATGCAAAATTACCAAAACAAGATATCTTTAGCCATTACATATGATGCCTTAACATGTTGCCTAGATATGCAGCTCATGTTAGTAAATCATTTCTTTCTCAGTTGATATCGGAGTGTGAGCAGGTGAAGGTGGAGAGAGAGACGGAGTTAATTAACGAGCAGGTGCTCATGGCCATGGCAGAGATGGGCTTCGACCGCGAACGCACATTACAGGTGACACACACACACACATTACCCAGAGATCAACAGTAGCACATTAAAACTTACAAGACTAGTTCACCCAAAGTTTCTGTCATATTTCACAATAACCTTTGGGTGAACTAGTCCATTAAAACAACTTCATGGTTGCGTGTTAAGCGTGTGTGTTCTTTCTCAGTCTCTGCAGACAGATGCATACGATCACTACAGCGCCACCTACAGTCTGCTATCTGACAAACTCAAGCGACATAAGAGTCTGCGCGTGGCTCCGCCCACACCCCGCCACCTCTACACACTCAACGCCATGCAGGTGTGTGTGCAGTAACCGTTTGATATCTGTCTTTGATGATGGGAATATGCATCAGCTGCACGAGTGGTACATTTACATACTGTATGAAAGCAGCGTGCACGCCGTCTGTGAGGGTCTTAAAGGATCATTCTGGGTTCTTTTCAACCTGATGTCTGTGAACCGCGTCTGTGACACGTTGCTCATTACCTCAGACTAGATTTGAACCAAAATACCAGCTTCACATTTCTGCTTGTAAACCCTCTAGAACATGGGCCTGTACATGTATTTACTGTAAACACATTTCCTGTTTGTTTTTACACAGTAAGGGATCATCTGTGGTAATCAACAGCATCTGGACATTTAGATGACAGTAATATGGAGGATTTATTTTAAAGGGAAGGGAATTTGGGGTCATTCTGTGGTAGTAAGGAGGGATTGTGTGTAATTTTCTAGAGTGTTTTTGTTCATGGAGATTTTGATTTGTCACTGATTTGTTAGAGTATCCAAATTAGCATGTATGAGTGGAGCTGAGATGATGATTGAAACTGATGTTTGTGTTTGTTAGGATCAGAGTAATGCTGTCAGTATGACCGTACCACAAGTTCAGCTCATAAACCCTGAGAATCAGATTGTTGAGGTGAGTCACTGATTTTCAGCTCTTTAAACTCCAGTTAGAAAACATCAGCTCCACTGTGTGTCGTAACTCTGCGTGTGTTTCAGACGGACGGGGCAATGGCTCTAGACAGTGATGAAGGTGAAGAGCCCAGTCCAGAGGCGATGGCCCGATATCTGTCCATGAGACGCCACACTGTGGGTGTACCAGACCCCAGGTACTGAATGTCTCAAACAGGATTTCTCTTTCTCCTGGATTTATTTTCTGTGGTTACTGTCTCATTCCATGATTCAATCCCAACTGAAGTCATGCCATTCCAAACCTAGCCCACCTCATGCTAAACCCTTCATTTCAATATAAACCACTCCTGCCTCACTCTAGCCCCCTGCCACACAATAACAAAGCCCCTCCCACTTAATGTAAAACTCCACTGACCTCACACTAAACCCCTCACAAGTTTTCCCCTCCCACATAACACTAAATCTCTCCCATCTAATGTCAAATCCCTCCCACCTCATGCTAAACCCTTCATTTCAATATAAACCACTCCTGCCTCACTCTAGCACCCCCCACATCACTTTAAGCCCTCCCACACAATGACAAAGCCCCTCCCACTTAATGTAAAACTCCTCTGACCTCACACTAAACCCCTCACAAGTTAGCCCCCCCACATAATCTCTCCCATCTAATGTCAAATCCCTCCCACCTCACGTTAAACCCTCCCACACAATGACAAAGCCCCAAAACCCCTCTGACCCTACTTTAAACCCCTCCCACCTCATGTCAAATCCTTCCTAATACTCAACCCTCCTTTTCAATAAAAAGAACTCAACTAGTGCCAAACCCTTCCTGCCTCATTCTAATCCCCTCCCACCTCATGTTAAATTCTCCAACACAATGCCAAAGCTCCTCCCATGTATTGTCAAACCCCTCCTGCCTCATACTAATTCCCTCCCACCTCACATTAAACCTTCCCATACAATGCTAAAGCCCCTCCCACTTCATGTCAAACCCTTCCCACCTAATACTCAACCCTCCTTTTCAATTTAAATCACTCCAAACTAGTGCCAAACCCTTCCTGCCTTACTCTAATCCCTTCCACCTCATGTTAAACTCCTCCCACCTCATGTAAAATCCTCCCACCTAGTGTCATACTCTGCTGACATCACTTTAAACCTCTCCCCCATTATGATAAACCCCTCCCATCTAATACTCAACCCTCCTTCTCAATAAAAATCACCCCAACTAGTGCCAAACCCCTCCTGCTTCACTCTAATCTCCTCCCACCTCATGTTAAACCCCCACACAATGCCAAAGCCCCTCCCACCTATGGTCAAACTCCTCCTGCCTAACTAATCCCCTCCCACCTCACATTAAACCCTCCCACACAATGCCAAAGCCCCTACTACCTCATGTCAAACCCCTCCCACCTAATACTCAACCCTTCTTTTCAATATAATTCATTCCCAACTAGTGCCAAACCCTTCCTGTCTCATTCTAATCCACTCCCACATCACATTAAACTCCTCCCACCTCATGTAAAATCCTCCCACCTAATGTCATAATGCCTCTGACATCACTTTAAACCTCTCCCCCATTATGTTAAACCCCTCCCATCTAATACTCAACCCTCCTTTTCAATAAAAATCACCCCCAACTAGTGCCAAACCCCTCCTGCTTCACTCTAATCTCCTCCCACCTCATGTAAAACCCTCCCACACAATTCCAAAGTCCTTCCAACATTGTCAAACTCCTCCCACCTCATTCCACGCTAAAGTCTTATGTGTGTGTTTCTCAGGGCAGAGATTCAGGACGATTTGCAGAAACTGGCCCCTGGTTTTCCACGCGTGGCTCCTCAGTCACCATTCCCCGTACTGGCACCCACCATGGCACAGATGCATCTGATGCCCACCCCCAACCTGAAGCCCACACAGCAGTTGGAATACAAGGTACAACACACACACACTTACATTACACTTTATGTTTACATTTCACATATTTAGACTTCATCTCTCAAAGTAATGCACCCATATATAATAAATACTCAACTGCTCTTATGATGTTCATATTTACTTTAAGTACATACAGATAGAGATGGGAATTTTTTTTCCCCAGGCCTTCATACAGTGTGTGTGAATGTTAAGCATCTCTCTGTGTCTGTGTGTAGGAACAGTGTCTTCTGCAGCCTCCGACTCTTCAGCTGTTGAACGGAATGGGTCCTCTGGGTCGTCGAGCATCTGATGGAGGAGCAAACATTCAGCTACATGCCCAACAGCTGCTGAAGAGACCTCGCGGTCAGTCACCTCTGGTCACCAGCCCGGTGAGTACAACTATAGTCAGAAAGAAAAGATTTATCAAACTATCATCATTTATTACAAAAACTCCACATCAACCAAATGCCATCAATTAACAAATGCACCAGAAGGTTGGTGCATTGAGGTGGGAGCACAAAACCCTCCTACTTCAACCTAAACCCCTCCCACTCATTACAAAACTCCTCCCACATAATTCTGAACTCCTCCTACCTAATGCCCATTCCACCTCTTAGCTGTTTTTGTTGGGGGGTGGTTTATGAGGTTGATAAACCTATTTGCATATTATCCACAGTTTTTCAGACTAAAACCGGGCGGCATTATGACGATTCTAATTACAGCTGGACTGTTTTCTGTGTCCGGTCTTCATAAGAAACTACCAATACAAGCAATTCAGTCAGAAAATTCAGGCCTGTTCACACCAAATCCGTGATGATTTTGGGAGACAAGCTTCTGACGAAAGGTCTGTTTACACACGGACCGTAATTAATGAAATGAAAAACTATTTCACCCCTGTACAGTAGGCAGCGCTGTTGCTGTTCAAACATATTTACATTAGTTGCCCGGACTCTTCAGCATTCAGCTGTCAATGCTAGAGTTTAATATACAGTGCTGAGGAAATGTGTTTGCCCCATCCTGATTTCTTCTGTTTTTGTGTGTATCTCATACTAAATCTCATACTAAACTAAATCTAACATAAAACAAAGGCAATCTGAGTAAACACAAAATACAGTTTTTAAAGGAAAATGTTATTTATTGAAGCAAAGAAGTTATCCAATACCAGCTGGGCCTGTGTGAAAAAGTATTTGCCCCCCCCCCCCCAGTTACTAAATCCCCAAATCTATGAAACTGCATTCGTAATGGGGTTCAGCTGGACTAGACACACCCAGACCTGATTACTGCCAGCCCTGTTCAATCAAATCAACACCTAAACAGAACTTTTTCAGCAGCATGAAGTTGGCTAAAATGTCTCACCCTGTAGCACACTATGTCAAGGTCGAAAGAAATTCCAGAAATGATGAGGCAAAAGGTGATTGAAATACATCAGTTTGGGAAGGGTTACAAATCTATTTCAAAGGCTCTGGGACTTCAAAGAACCACAGTGAGAGCCATTATCTCCAAATGGAGAAAACTTGGCACAGTAGTGAACCTTCCCAGAAGTGGCCGACCTTCAGAAGTTCCTCCAAGAGCACAGCGACGACTCATCCAGGATGTCACAGAAAGCCAAGGACAACATCCAAGGAACTGCAGGCCTCTCTTGCATCAATAAAGGTCACTGTTCATGACTCCACTATCAGAAAGACTCTGGGCAAAAATGCCATCCATGGAAGAGTGGCGAGGAGAACACCACTGCTAACCAAGAAGAACATTATAGCTCGTCTGAATTTTGTCAAAACACACCTTGATGATCCTCAAATCTTTTGGGAGAATGTTCAGTGGACTGATGAGTTGAAAGTGGAACTGTTTGGGAGACAGGGGTCCCGTTACATCTGCCGTAAATCAAACACAGAATTCCACAAAAAGAACATCATACCTACGGTCAAGCATGGTGGTGGTAGTGTGATGGCGTGGGGATGCTTTACTGCTTCAGAGAAACATGAATTCTGCTCTCGACCAGAAAATCCTAAAGGAGAACGTCCGGTCATCAGTCCGTGAGTTGAAGCTCAAGCACAACTTAGACAATGATCCAAAGCACAGGAGTAAGTCCACCTCTGAATGACTCAAACGACGCTAAATTAAAGTTTTGGAGCGGCTTAGTCTATATATATATATATATATTTGAAAAATGTATTTTGTGTTACTCAGGTTGCCTTTGTTTTATGTTATATCTCGTTTGAAGATCTAAAACAGTTTATAAATACACAAAAATAGAAGAAATCAGGATGGGGCAAACACTTTTTCACAGCACTGTGTGTATATATATATATATATATATTGAACGCTGTTAAAGCTTTTATTTCCCTAATTGGGCAGAACTTTTTCATTATGTTCTCTGGATGCATTTTGAGGAATATTGAATGTTTTTTTATGCGAGCGAGATGAGTAAAGAGCGCTGTTGCAGAAATAAACGTCCTGTGTCTTTATATGTGCAACATGTATTTCTATATGAATATATTCCAACAGACTCCTGAAGCTAACTTCTGTTTTTATAATGTCTGCATTAATACCTGGATAATATAACACAAGGTACAGTGAGATAAATGCATGTGGAATAATGTTCATTAAGAATAACCGGTATAATCTAAAATATGATACTTAACATTACAAATAATATAAAAGAAAACACTGGCTCATGGTCTTTTATTTATTTAAATGATTGCATTAAAAATAACAGTGAGATTGAGCGATTGGTTTGTCTTCAGTAAAATATTGCATGTAAAGAGTGTTTTTATGGGATATTTGACTACAAGTTTATTGTTTTTAATGGCATGAGAATATATGAGACACAGTGATATAAATATTCCATAATGCACATAAAGAGCAGACTTTCAGAAACAGACGAGTTTATGTTTGCTTATTTTAAGCAGGTTTAATGCCGGTGTTTGCCAGTTGATTAGCGCCACCAACCCGCTGGATTGAGCAACTGCATGTCCAAAAGCTCTTACCTCATTGGTCAATCAGTTTTCATCAAAATCAGACCACTCTCCGTTAAAAAAAACAGCAGATTGTCGGTGGACGATTTGACCGCCCCAATGGGAAAAGCGCTGTAGGAATCCATTGTTCCCGTTCAAAAGCACTGACAAAACTGATTTTTAAACAGGTCTTTACTTGCAGTAAAAACGAGTTGAACTTGAAGTAGTTAATAATATCAGCGTAACTCACCTGGATTCATCGCTTCACGTCACGCACCCACTCCCTCAACTTTGACGGGTCATCTCGACTCTGTAAAGTTATGAATCATGGAACACTTCCGCGTTCAGGAAAAAGGTGGATATTGTAACGTTTGTATTTGAAATCTTTTTCACACAATTATAAGCAAACAATTATACATCTATTTTGTTCTCATTTTAATGGCCTTTAAATTGCATATTGCTTGAAGGAGAACATTGGGCAAAATGTGGATTAACAGGTGTTTTTTAAATCCAGTTAATCAAAGAATGAATTGACAGATTAATACAAAATAGATGCAAGCTAAAGAGAATTTCTCTCCAGTTTTGTTTGTGTTTTATCTTCACAAACACTTGCTTTAATGGACCTTTTCACAGACTGTGATGACGTGTTTCTGCCATATTTAGCATCATAAACTTTTTATATGATCTTTTTTTAATGATTTAGTGTTTATAACATTATTCTTTGTGTTATATAACATTAATCTAAAAAACATCAACTAGTCAGCACTGCTGTGATGGATGTGATGTAATATTTGCTGTGCTACAGAAGTTCACATTGCAAACCTGAAAATATAAGAAAGGGTCTGTTCTCAGTTGTAAGTGGATTTGGATCGAATGCTAAATGAGAACATGTAAGTGAATTCTCTCTCTGTATTTCAGCATCCAATTCCAGCAGTGACTCCAGTGGATGAGGAGGGGTCTGACACGGAGCCTGATCCTGAAGCAGTGCAGAGGTGCGACTCATACACGTGTGTCTGAGGGGGTTTGTTAGTGTGTGTGTGTGTGTGTAGTGTGTGTGTGTGTGTGCTGGGGCCGCTGGACTCACTAAAGAGCGCAGTGCTGCTTCGAGCTGCCCGCTGTCTCTCTCTCTCGCTCGCTCTTTCTCTCTCACTGTCTGTCTGTCTCATAGATCAGTCATCTACATTTCTAAACAAACTTTAAACTCTCCAAAACTCCCTTCTCTGTTTCTAAAGTGCTACTAAAGTGACCTCTGACCTCTCTCTCGGCAAACTCCCTACTGTGGCTTTGCTTTTGTCTAATCGCTTTGCAAATCAATCGGCAAAACCGAAGAGCAAAAGCGTTTAATTCTGTGTGCCGATTGGATGAGTGGCCCTTCAGAGGCAGCCAATCAGAGCGCTGATCCGTGCTGCTTCCTGTGGTCCAGGTATCTGGCGAACAGTTCGAAGCGACACACGACTCACGGTGCTGTTTCCGGCCACAGCGAGCTCTCGGCAGACACACAGAGAGCACGACAGAGGGGCTGGAGCCCCGAGCAGCACTGCCGGTGAGGCGCACACACACACACACACACACACACACACACACACACACACACACACACAGCCATCTAAATAAGCACATACTCTAGACTTCTCTTGTTTAAAGCTAATTATATAATGACTACAAACCAACCCAAACCCTAAATTAAAACATTTTACAATTGTAGAGACAACCTCAAAGTAATTTATTTTTAAATCATTTTCCCAGTTGAGGATATCTCCAAATTATACTTAAGTACATAAACACACACACAAACACTGGAGTTTGAGCTGTTGAGTAGTGTTTCCTGCACCATGCTGAATGAATGGTGTCATGCCGCTGTGATGTAATACTCTTACAGGCCCACTATTGGCCGAATGACGGCTGAGGGCGGTTGACATCACTCTAGTCCTTACTTAACACTTCAGTGTCACCTCTCTCATTTACATTTATTCATTTAGCAGACGCTTTTAATATTTTGATCATAAGTGACTTGCAAATGAGGAATACAGCAAAAGCGATTCATCCTAAAGAGGGAATAACACAAGAAGTGCTGCAATACAAAGTTTCAAATTGCTCAGAAGTACAAGTAGAGAAGGTGAGAGACAGTAGTGAGAATTTATTTAGTAGGACTGTGTCAAGTGCTCTCGAAAGAGATGCTTCTTTAGATATTTCATGAAATTAGTTGGTTGTTCTGTGAGCGAGCATCAATGCTTTGAACTTGACGCAAGCAGCACAGTTCGATGAAGAAATGTGTGACGTGCGCTCTCTTGAGCTTGTTGAAGACCAGTCGTGCTGCCGCGTTCTGGATCAATTGCAGTGGTTTGACGGTACATGCAGAAAGTCCTGCCAGAAAGGCATTGCAGTAGTCCAGTCTTGATATGACAAAAGCCTGGACAAGGAGTTGTGCAGCATGCTCAGATCGGAAGGGTCTGATCTTCGTGATGTTATACAGAGCAAATCTGATCATGCTGTTCTTGCGATGTGGTCGGTGAAGTTCAGCTGATCGTCAAACACAACCCAGAGATTTCTGGCTGTCCTGAATGGTGTAATCGTTAACGAGTCTAGCTGAATGTTGAAAGCTGAATCCGCAGGATCTGTGATTCATTCATCCACACCATAAATCATGAAATAAACACTGATTAATATTCAGACACATTGACCTTCTGACCTCTGTGAGCGCGAGCTGGATTTTAGGTTTGACCTTTGACCTCTGTTCAATGACCGGTGTTTGAAATTTGTCATGTGGAGAACAACAGGAAGTTCTTCCTGCAGCAGTGCGAGTCAGTTTCTCTCACAACATCAAACTCCATTGGGAAACACGGCAGATGGAAAAATCCAGATGTGTGTTTAAAAGCATCACTGACGTTTCACCTCATGCGTGCTGTCGAGAGCTGTTGTGATGTGACATCTGCTCGGATCACATGACCAACAACAGAGAAACCATCTTATCTGTCAGGGGTTTTCTTCTCAGTGGATCATTTTTAAATGTTGTGCTGACGTTCATTTCAAATGTTAGAGGACGTGAAGATCTTCATCCAAAAGAAAAATAAATTTTTAGTGTGATTTGAGCTGAAGAAGCTGATTTGACATGATATTCAAATGTAATCTTGAACAAATCTTGTAGAGATTTCCGTCTTTCTCCTTGTGGTCCTGAAAAAGATCCAAAGCTCCCGTAATTCTGACCCCAAGACTCACCTGATCATGTTTGATTATTAAGAGCAAGTGCTTCTGTGTGTGTCTCAGGTCGTCATATAAAGACTGTAACACACTTCATCTGCCGATGGAGCGTTTCTCTCCTGTCAGACGATTCTCTGATGGAGCCGCGACCATACAAGCGTTCAAAACTCAGCTGGAGAACAACAGCCTCATCAGACAGCTCAAACAGGTACTGACACACCACTCCATTATATACGACACTCAACACCTCACATCTACTAGAAAACATGCAAAGCATCCAGTCTTATGAGTATATGTTTTTAGGAGTGTGAACAGCTTCGGAAGATGTACTCTGCTCCGCAGGACGAGCGACTGATGGAACACACGCAACAGCAACACATCCTTTACCAGCAAGAACAGCAGATACTACACCAGCAAATTCAGGTCTCACACACACACACACACACACACACACTGCAGCAACTTATACAGAACATTTTGTTGCATGTACAGGTCTTTATTTTTTAATGATTTCCCAAAAAAGTTTGAATGAAGCATAGACCTTACTCATGCTAGCACCATCTTTGATTTTTAATGGAATGACAATAAGCCTCTTCATTGGGCTGTGCTGCAGTTTAAAGAGTTTTTGGATCGTTCCGCAGACGAAAAGTTTTGGAATGCCCAATTCCCAATGCACTCTTAAGTCCTCGTGGTGGTGTAGTGACTCGCCTCAATCTGGGTGGCGGAGGACGAATCTCAGTTGCCTCCGCATCTGAGACCGTCAATCCATGCATCTTATCACGTGGCTTGTTGAGCGCGTTACCATGGAGACGTAGCGCGTGTGGAGGCGTCACGCTATTCTCTGCAGCATCCACACACAACTCACCACAAACCCCATTGAGAGCGAGAACCACATTATAGTGACCACCCATGGGGTTACCCCCATGTGTCTACCCTCCCTAGCAACCGGGCCAATTTGGTTGCTTAGGAGACCTGGCTGGAGTCACTCAGCACACCCTGGATTCGAACTCGTGACTCCAGGGGTTATAGTCAGCATCAATACTCACTGAGATACCCAGACCCCCCCGCGGACAAAACATTGATGAAATATCATCCAAGAACATTCAGTATACACAGAACTCCAGACAACATGAGTCGTGGAAAATCAGATGTGATCTAGGAGCTTCATACAGCTTTATACCTTTCGTGCCATTGAAGAGACTGTAAGTCAATCCCTCACAACCTCATTGTCATTCCCATTAAAAATCACAGATGGCGCTAGTGTGAATAAGGTCTATAGCTATGTAAACAAACACACACACAGTTTTGGAGGGGAACTAACTGAACTACATAGTGTCGCTTTTCCAGTAACGAGCTGAGTCTCACTGTTGAGTCACAAAATGCTCCATTTTTCACATTATATTGTGAACGCAGCAATGGAGTCGAGGGAGGAATCAAACACACTCACCTGATCCGTCCTCTCTCTCTCATGTAGCGCTGGGAACTCTGATTCTCTTTAGTGATTTTTGGGTTAGGTTCATGTAAATAAAATAGATCACATAAATGATTCACTGATTCACTTGAGCGGTGCGCAGCCTTTAAGGGACTTTACCTTCTTTTTTTGAAGTGAAATATTTAGTTAATTGCTGCTGTTTATAGGGCTGAAACGATTAGTTGCCATTATCAACAACGTCAACAATAAAAAATTGTCGACAAAAATTTTCGTTGTCGAAAAGTCGTTTGATCTTAACGTAACACAAGATCATTTGATGATTGCACAGAAGAGCAGCACTGCAGTTCACGACTGACTGAGGAGAGGAAGAATTACACATCTCGCAGTCCAGACACACTCTAAACTTTACAAACAGCTTCAGCTTGTGTAGATCAAAGTATGAGGGAATTATAATGCAAAAATACTAAAGTAAATACAGAAGCACTCTCATTGTGGAATAAGTAGAGCCGGAGCTGACGCTCAGTTTAGGCAAAACTTGCGTGTCGAGCGTCTTTAAAGGAAACACCCCGGCGTTACATCTTTAATGCAGTTCTATTGAATGCGTTACATCTTTAATGCAGTTCTATTTAATGCGTTACGTCTTTAATGCGGTTCTATTGAATGCGTTACGTCTTTAATGCGGTTCTATTGAATGCGTTACGTCTTTAATGCGGTTCTATTGAATGCGTTACATCTTTAATGCAGTTCTATTGAATGCGTTACGTCTTTAATGCAGTTCTATTGAATGCGTTACGTCTTTAATGCGGTTCTATTTAATGCGTTACATCTTTAATGCGGTTCTATTTAATGCGTTACATCTTTAATGCGGTTCTATTGAATGCGTTACGTCTTTAATGCGGTTCTATTGAATGCGTTACATCTTTAATGCGGTTCTATTTAATGCGTTACGTCTTTAATGCGGTTCTATTTAATGCGTTACGTCTTTAATGCGGTTCTATTTAATGCGTTACATCTTTAATGCGGTTCTATTTAATGCGTTACATCTTTAATGCGGTTCTATTGAATGCGTTACATCTTTAATGCGGTTCTATTGAGTGCGTTACGTCTTTAATGCGGTTCTATTTAATGCGTTACGTCTTTAATGCGGTTCTATTTAATGCGTTACATCTTTAATGCGGTTCTATTTAATGCGTTACATCTTTAATGCGGTTCTATTGAATGCGTTACGTCTTTAATGCGGTTCTATTTAATGCGTTACGTCTTTAATGCGGTTCTATTTAATGCGTTACATCTTTAATGCGGTTATATTTAATGCGTTATAGCTTTATTAAAGTTAAAATAATAAGGAAACGGTCATTTTTCTGTGCAGTCAGTGTCTCTTCTATGAGTTGTGTGAATGTCCCGATCTAAGGGGGAGAGATTGAAACTGCACCGGCTGATGCACACTCTGTCACGGGACGCTCATCCCTCGAGCGCACACGCTTAATGCAGCTAGATTATAACGTGATGACTCGAGACTTATTGAATCATAATATATGTGTCACTGTGTGTTTCTTATCATGAAGAACATTGTCAAATGCAGCTTTATTAATAAGAGAGAGTTTGTTTGAGTTAAAGATGGATTTTAGTGAACAGAAAGGTGAGAGAGTCTTCACCCCATTATACACGGCAACAAAATACGCTTTTTATTTGTTTTAGTTTTGGCTTGTTTTCCAATATAAATATCTAAAACTCCTTTAAAACAACATACATTTACTTTAGCAGCTATACTGCAGAATAAAAAAATATTATCTGAGAATGTTGAATATAATATTAAAAATACAAATATTTGAAAATATCTAAAAATCCTTTAAAAATATGCATTGACCTGAGAAGCAGCAGATAAGATATTTAGACTTGCTTTTAGAGAATAGATCTTGAATAGAAGTATATTTTATCTTTACTGCACTCGCAGAAGTATAAGCAAGTGAAAAATACACTAATATACAAAATACACTTATATATAAAATACACTTATATTTAAGATACATTCTCTTAAAGCAAGTCTAAATATCTTATATGTTGCTTCTCAAGTAAATGTATCTTGTTTATGGATTTTAGACACTTTTAAATGGAAAAAAAGACAAAAACACTTGATGATAAAAGGATTTTTTGCAGTGAATTTCTTTACTGAATTAAACATAATAAAATGTATTTTTCCCTTTAATTCAGTGAATGTCATTTAGAGGTATTTTTAAAAGATGATTTTGTCCTTTTATTGTTAGCAAGCACGTTTAATACAACCTTTTAAGTCGGAGCACAAGCTGAATAATTGGTTTAGAGCTAATGATTAATCATTGCAATAATCGCCCGAATAGTCGAATAATCGTTCTAATAATCGTTAGATTAGTCGATTATCAAAATAATCATTAGTTGCAGCCCTAGCTGTTTATCACCATATTTCAGTTAACATAAAATAGTTTTTTCTGGTTTTATTTTTTTATATCTAGTTTAAATGTATGTTTTCAATTTAATGCTGTCACCCTAATTAAGGGGCATTTAGTAGTTCTCTAGCTAACGTTAGCATTGCTCTTCTTCGTGTACTTTAAGTACCGATGTGACGGTGGTGTTAGACACTGTACTGCCATCTATCAACATGGATCAGTATGATCATCTTTGCTGCCCCCGCCAGCTCTTTTCAGAGTTTGAGAAATGTCTAAAGTTATTTATCACTCCTATAATATAATTGTTTTGCCTAAAAGCAAACATCAGAATTCAAGCGAATACCGAGTGACTCCAGCCAGGTCTCCTAAGCAACCAAATTGGCCCGGTTGCTAGGGAGGGTAGAGTCACATGGGGTAATCTCCTCGTGGTCACTATAATGTGGTTCTCGCTCTCAGTGGGTCGCGTGGTGATTTGTGCGTGGATGCTGCGGAGAATAGCGTGAAGCCTCCACACATGCTACGTCTCCGCGGTAACGCACTCAACAAGCCACGTGATAAGATGCGCAGATGATGGTCTCAGATGCAGAGGCAACTGAGATTCGTCCTCCGCCACCCGGATTGAGGCGAGTCACTACACCACCACGAGGACTTAGAGCGCATTGGGAATTGGGCATTCCAAATTGGGGAGAAAATAAATAATAAAAAAAATTTATTCAAGCGAACAGACTTGAACAGTTAAGGACAAATTATTATTGTCCCTCATATCAAGAATCTTTGGAGACTGTCTACGTTTCACGTTATTTCTAAAGACAGTTATTACTTTTATTAGAGAACTGCTTAGTGTGAAATAAACCAATTATCTAGCGACACAGAATGTCATGGTAAAGGAAAGATTAGAATTGTTTTTGATGATCAAATTTAGCATGTCAATGAATACTGTATTTGAAGAACTCGTTTTGTTTAAAAGCAAACCAACATCGTGGTTTACTCAAAATCCACAACAATCACTGTGCCAAGCTATTAAACGAATGAAGACATGTGCCGTTTCATAGAGGTGGAGGTATATGGGCCCCCCTTACTATAGCTAACAAAGAAAAGAAAATTACACGTTGCTCTCCGGTTGCATTTGTAAACACCGCTGAAAACTGTCCATTACTAACATACGTCAACAACACGCGTAATTTAAAAACGCTCGAGGGAAACGTGTATGAGAGTTCTGTAAATTCTACTGATACCATTTTAGAGAGTGGTCTAAACAATTAATAATGTCTTACCTGTCCAACAAAAACGAAGCAACATCGGCATCACTACTCATGTTTTTCTCCGTCATCAAATCTGAGTACCGATGTTTACACTAGTAGATGTTTACTGGTCTTTGTCTTCTTGCGTCAGACCTATTTAGCTTCTTCTGAAGTACAGCTACAGAATCTCGTCTCTGCTTCTAAAG
>NC_059382.1:482500-507500 GCF_019703515.2 Myxocyprinus asiaticus | reverse complement strand
TAGTTTAATCAGGAGGTGTGGCTTTAATCAGAGATGGCGTCAGTCATGATTCTAATGGTTAAACTCCTCCCACAGGTGGTCCGTCTTCAGTGCAGTTTCAGCATGGCTCCGCCCTCTATCAGTCTCCCAGTGCCAGCCCTCCGCCCACCAGCCACCCCCGCATGGCGCTGCCCAATCAGCAGCCGCAGCCCGGCTCCACCCGCGCATTAGCTCAGGTCCTCCCGCAGCAGCAAGTGACCATTCAGGTGCAGGAGGTGGAGCTCGGGGGCGGAGCCGGGCGACAGGGTTTCTTAGCAACGCCGTGCCACAGGGTTCTGGGGAAACAGTTGAGCGTCGATAACGCTGAAACTCACAGGTGACCGCGAGCACTCCCAAAACACCCACAATCTGTTCGGTTCACGTCATGTTTCTCTCATCAACTGCATTCATTTGGATTTTGTTTTATTCTTTATTTTTGGTCAAATCAATTGAATTGATGTTGGAAACCAACATTTTTTTTTTTTTCATAATGTGCTGTTGATATTCATTTTAAGTGTTTGTTTTTTTTTGTCTCAGTGGTCTGTGTGAACGCAGCATCATGTAAAAGTTTTCAGTGTCTGATGATATTGTAGAAATACTGTATTTACAGGAGTATATGTCACCACAACTGATATTAGACACTTACAAAGAACAGCTTGTGTTGGACTGCTGATATAGCTGTAGTCTTCATCTCATCTGTCAAAAGTACTATTCATTTCTTTAGGGTCAAACTTTTAAGTTACTTTTGTGCACATTAAATGCAGTTTAGCATGTCTAAGTGCTCTAAAAAGATTATTTGAATAAACCTTTTCCTTTTATTACTTGAGTGTTTTGGAACTAATGTGTGTGAATATTGAGTGACGCTCTCAGACGGCGTTATATCGGTAGACGGGGGCGATTGACCGCTGCGTTTGAGGTACTTGAGATGTGCTCGTGAACAGTGTTAGCGGTGCAGTAGATGTGTGTTCTGTGTTCATGTTTACTGGATTGAGGGCGAGATTACACTGGATCGTCTGATATATCCTACGCTCAATTCCTCCAGGGAAGTTCGTACTTACGAAGTCAGAAGTCATGAAAACGATGTAATTTTAGGTAGAAGCAATGCACCCGTTTTGTTATTTCAGCTTTCTCTGTTTTTCACATTCTGACAAAGACAAGAAGCTTTTTTTGTACCAATGCAATCAAATGAAGAGCAAAGCTGTGCATTAGGTGTGTCATCTATCTGTTTTATCATTGGCCACATATAATGATGGGAAATGTAGTTTTGTTGCACAAGCCTGTCGCCTCTTAAACCAGCTAAATGAGTCTTATTTTCTGGCATGCTATATTTTTATTCTTCATTAACAGTACATAAAGTGCAGTGTCAAAATACACAATTATAACCAATACTAATTTGCTTCCGCAGTGATTCTTTAATAGACATTGGCTTGAAAATCCATTCGTAATTACGACTTTGTGATGGCGTTCATGTGCGCTCAACTTGTAAAAACAATCATTCCGACATGATTTCCCTCCAGTGAATATGAAACAGGATTTTGAGTAGAAGTCACACTTCTGAATGCATAAATGATTATGAGTTGATCTTATAGCCGTGTGTATAGTGCTGCTCATAGATTAGTGTAACATTCATTGATTTACTGAGTGTAATATTCAGTTGTGTTTGTACTGGATACTTTGAAGTCAACATGAAATCAAAATTGA
The DNA here is from genome assembly GCF_019703515.2 of Myxocyprinus asiaticus. Lineage (NCBI taxonomy): Eukaryota > Metazoa > Chordata > Actinopteri > Cypriniformes > Catostomidae > Myxocyprinus > Myxocyprinus asiaticus. The sequence continues at coordinate 505,781 of NC_059382.1, read as the reverse complement.
CTCGATTTACTTTCTGAGTACAGGTTTCCTGGACGTATTTTGAATGAATATTTATATTGACTTGACAAAGACAACTCACTGTTATTCTGCACACATGGTTTATTTATTTATTTATTTATTTATTTAAATCCCTAAACAGAGACCAAAAAATTCTAACACTAAAGCCCAAAGTATACTTTGGTCAGATGCGAACACTAGGCATCTGTGTACAGGACGTTTGACGCAAATTTCGTGCAGCGTGTGTGGAGGCTTCACGCTATTCTCCGCAGCATCCTCACACAACTCGCCACGCACCCCACTGAGAGTGAGAACCACATTATAGTGACCACGAGGAGGTTACCCCATGTGACTACCCTCCCTAGCAACCGGGCCAATTTGGTTGCTTAGGAGACCTGACTGGAGTCACTCAGCGCCCTGGATTCAAACTCACGACTCCAGGTGTGGTAGTCAGCGTCAATACTCGCTGAGATACCCAGGCCCCGCCAATTCTTTATTTTAAAGTTTCTGGCGAGGCTTATTACCTATCTAGAACTTCAACTAGTCTTGAATATTCTTCAATCTTTCATCAAATGTATTAATTTGCTCCGCCTCTGAAACAATGTCATCTAGTCTGTGCAAGCTATTGGTTAATGTTTATCTGTTCAGGCATTCTTTTAGGCAACTGTTGTAGGTAATGCAGCTTTTCTTTCTAAAATATTGCCAATAGTTATGCAGATCTGGTTAGTTATCAATTGTGTTAACATGAATGCATTAAAGGTTACGGCAATAATAGCAAATAAGGCCAGATTTAAAAAAGAAGCGTTAGCATCCATCAGAAAGCCTCCTCAAAAGTGTGTGCCGGCGGTGTTTCCACTGTAAACCATCGATCAGATCTGACTCCATTCTAGTATGACACAGCCCACTTTACACCATCTGATCACATGCTGGTGGATAAAATCGATTTATTTCTAATGAATTTCCTGTTTCATTCTGAAATGTCACATTATGGAAGTTAAATGGATTGCGATTGCCATTTCATGTTGACTTTTAAAGGAATATTCCAGGTATCAATGCAAGTTGAATACCACAAAAAATTAATTTCAACTCGTCCCTCCTTTTCTTTAAATGTGTGTTCCAGTGAGACACTTACAATGGAAGTCAATGGGGTCAATCTGTAAACATTAAAATACTCACTGTTTCAAAAGTATTTTGAAAATACATTATCAACAAACCCTACAACGGCAATTTAAACAACTTTACAGCTAAGGTTAAAACCTTTAAACCCTCCAAAAATTGTAAGTGCCTCTGTAATTGTAACCTCCATTTTTATTTTTAAAGAAAAGGATTGTTGTAGTATTCAGTATTATGCCATAAATAACTTGTAAATAACTTGCTTAACTTGTACTGAACCCAGAATATTCCTTTAAGAAAAATGTTGTAGTTTGTTTATTAGAGGGTTTAATGTAGACAGGAAGCAGAATGTTCTCACAGTTGTGTTTGTGTGTTTGGTTCCGTTCTAGTCGCAGTTTAGGTCGGTTCCACTGTTCCTCCATGTACGAGCAGTTTAACGCGCATCTGTACGGTGAGGGGGCGCATGCTCCTTCGTGTGTGGGCGGAGTCATAGGCACCTATAACCCCTACCTGCAGGGGGCGTCTCTGAAGGTGCCGGGACTGGAGGGATATCAGGGCGGTGTCGGTTACGGCAGTCCATCCGCGCTGCAGCAAGCTCTGCTGTCGCCCACGCCGCTGGAGTACCGCCCCACGCAACAGCACGTCACGCCCACACTGCAGGGCCTCCTGTCGCCCCGTCACTCGCTAACGGGACACGACCCGCGCCTGCCTCTGCAAGATCTCGCCGCGCTGCTCAAACGGCAGAGCCCACGCCCGGCCCCACCTTCTGCCACGCCCACAAACCCGCAGGACTACGGAGAGATGCTGTTGCTGCAGCAACTGGGACAAGCCGCCGACAGCTTAGAGCCCGCCCCTCCGCAAGCCCCGCCTACGCAGCACTACCATCACCTGCTCCAGATCAGGACCCAGCATGAGTGCCCCGCCCAGTCCCTCCCTCACTCTGAGAGTATGGAAGAGGACGAGATTCCAGCCTATCATGAGGGGCTGCTAGCCAAAGCCGTCGCCCCCTGTGCAGAAGGACATGAGCTGCTGGCTCCACCCCACGGCAGCACGCCCCCTTACTCCTCCCCCACACATAGACACGCCTACATGCGCAGCGCTACAACAGCAAAAGGTAAACACACTTGAAACACTCAGAACTCACTCAAAGGCTGGTTTTAAAGGAATAGTTCAGCCAAAAATGAAAATCGTTGTCATTTATGTTGTTCCAAACCTGTTTGACTTTCTCTCTTCTGTGGAACACGATAGACCTTATTCACACTAGCGCCATCTGTGATTTTTAATGGGAATGGCAATGAGGCTGTGAGGGATTGATTTACAGTCTCTTCAATGGCACGAACGGTATAAAGCTGTATGAAGCTCCTAGATCACATCTGACTTTCCACGACACATGTTGTCTGGAGTTCTGTGTATACTGAATGTCTTGGATGATATTTTATCAATGTTTTGGCCGCGGAACGATTCAAAAACACTTTAAACTGCAGTACAGCCCATTGAAGAGACGGTAAGTTGATTCCTCACAGCCTCATTCCCATTAAAATTTAAAGATGGCGCTAGTGTGAATAAGGTCTATGACCCAGGAGCTGTCAAGCTCAAAAAAGGAAAAAAAGCACCATAAAAGTGTTAAATAGACTCGTGTGTTATATGTCAAGTCTTCTCAAGTCGTAGAATACACCTTTTTCACACTCCGAGTTTTGGAACAGCAGTGAATGTGAGATCACAGCAAATATTATTTTCACTTACCCATTTGCTCCAAGACCAAAAGAAAAAAATCCACTATTATGTTTGAATGACTTTCCAGAAGAGTTAATTAATAGAGAGCGGTGGATTAAGAGAGTCAGATGAGAGAAGATGCCAAATTTACTGTCACTCAGCAGCTGTAATAGAAACCCTCTCACAGCTGTGGTAATGCAGTTCTTAAAACTAATTCCAGGGTAATATAACACAAAGCATATTGTTATACACTGCTAAAAAAGGTGGAAATGCGTCATCACAGTCTGTGAAAAAGTTCTGTTGCTTCATGTGAGAAACACACCTTATATTGGTTTGGAACAACATGAGCGTGAGTAAATAATGACAATTTTCTTCTATGTTTGAACTGTTCCTTTCAGTGTGTTCTCATTTGTGTCTCAGATTCGTGTGCTGATGCAGCAGACTGCGATCATAACAGTTACGGCTCACGAGCAGCACCGATCGCATACAGACCGCGAGGATCATTACAACGACATCACACCATCCAAACCTGTGACGACGCTTACGTAAGTGTGTGTGAGTGTGTATGTATGTGAGTGTGTATCTGTGATTGTGTGTGTGTGTGTGTGTGTGTGTGTGTGTGTGATTGTGTGTGTGAGTGTCTGTGATTGTGTATGTATGTGAGTGTGTGTATCTGTGATTGTGTGTGTGAGTGATTGTGTATGTATGTGTGTGTGTGTGAGTGATTGTGTCTGTGATTGTGTGTGTGAGTGAGTGTGAGTGAGTGTGTGTGTGTGTGTGTCTGATTGTGAGTGTGTGTGAGCGATTGTGTGTGTGTGTGTGTCTGTGATTGTGTGTGTGAGTGTCTGATTGTGAGTGTGTCTGTGAGTGTGTGTGAGTGATTGTGTGTGTGTGTGAGTGATTGTGTGAGTGTCTGTGATTGTGTGTGTGAGTGTCTGTGATTGTGTGTGAGTGATTGTGTGTGTGTGTGAGTGAGTGAGTGTATGTCTGTGATTGTGTGTGTGTGTGAGTGTCTGTGAGCGTGTGTGTGAGTGTCTGTGAGCGTGTGTGTGAGTCCGAGTGTGATTGTGAGTGTGTGTGTGTGTCTGATTGTGTGTGTGTGTCTGTGATTGTGTGTGTGAGTGAGTGTGAGAGAGTGTCTGTGTGTGTGTGTGTGTCTGTTTGTGTGTGTCTGTTTGTGTGTGTCTGTTTGTGTGTGTCTGTGTGTGTGTGTCTGTGTGTGTGTGTCTGTGATTGTGAGTGTGTGTGTGTCTGTGTGTGTGTGTGTGTGTGAGAGAGAGAGTGTGTGTCTGTGATTGTGAGTGTGTCTGTGATTGTGAGTGTGTGTCTGTGAGTGTGTGTGTGTCTGTCTGTATGTGTGTGTGTGAGAGAGAGTGTGTGTCTGTGAGTGTGTGTGTGTCTGTGTGTGTGTGTGTGTGAGAGAGAGAGTGTGTGTCTGTGATTGTGAGTGTGTCTGTGATTGAGTGTGTGTGTGTGTGTGTGTGTCTGTGAGTGTGTGTGTGTCTGTATGTGTGTGTGATGACAGTGAGCAGAGCGCTCTGAAGCGTGCAGCACATGCAGACTGTATATTTATTTAATGAAATTATAAGTTTTTTGGGGTTTAATAATCACTCTGTGTCATGTAGCAAGCTGCTCTTCTAGAGGCGAGAAACTGCCGTCAAACACACAGAAATGCAAAATAAAGATTTGATTTAAATGACACATGAAATTGGAAAAAATAACATGTTTAAAAAATTTTTGTTTAAATAACATGTTGAAAAATTGAATTAAAATAATTATATTTTCAATTGATAAAAGTTAACAAATTCATTTGGTTAGACATCATTTTGATGATTACATTTAATTAAACTGTAGAATACGAATAAAAACAAAGCAAAAAAACACTCCAATAAGCACAATTTTAATGACCTCACATGTGTTTTTGCTAAAATATTACAACCGTGTGGCACATAAAATGTCCTGGAAAATTGTGCCTTGAAAAGAGTGGGAATCCTGGATTAGCACATGTGCATGTTTGCAGACTGTCCATGTGTCTAGAACAAATGAGCACATACTGTGCTGATGGTGAAATGTGCAGTACCAGAACTTTGGTCTTTACTGTTGACCCCTTGACCTCTTTCTCCTGTAGGAGCAGGCGGAGCCTATGTCTGGAATGAGCTTATTGGCTGGGAAAGTGCTAAGCTCCGCCCGCATGTCAGATATCCTCAGCCAATCATCTCTGACAGGAAGCCAGCAGCTGCAGCAGAGGGAGGGGCCAGGTGTGTAACACACACACACACACACACACACACACACACACACACACACACACACACAGGTGTAAACCGTCAGTCGTCCAGTCTTACGTTTGTTGATCATGCGCATGTGTTTTATGCCTTACAAACTTTTGAAAAACATTTAATTTTGTGTGATGTATTGATTGATTGTATGAAATATTGAAATACATTTTTGTGTGGCCAGTGAATATTTTGACAGGGCAAGTAAAAATGTAAACAACTGGCCCGACCAGACCAACAGAAAAAACTCTTCTCTGTTTACACCTCAATCATGATATTGACCAACAGACTACATATAAGCTGTTATAGCCCCGCCCATTTTACCTGCTAATGGTGTGATGTCAACTCATGATGTTTGTGCGTGTGTGTAGCATGTGATGTGGAGGCGGAGCTTCACTCTGTGTCATGTTACGCGTCGTCCTGCACCGGTGACATGCTGCTAAGCTACAAGACGCCTGAGCTGCAGTACAGCGTGGAGCAGGCCGGAGTCTAACCAATACAGGTACACACACACACACACACACACACACACACACACACGTGTGTATGTACAGCAGTGTGTCAGCATCTGTTCACACCGACTGACACATGAAGTCTTCAGTGCATCATTCAAAATTCCCAACACATCTCAAGTTCTGTTTTGTGTTTAATTAGAGCTGGGCGATATATCGAATATTAACGATATAATCGCGATAATTTTGCTGACGATGTAAATTATTGTGTATGACCAGTATTGTGAATATCACAATGATGTGCTTTCATTTGGCCATTAAGTTTCATAAAGAGCGCATCAGTAGACTAATTTCATGATCCTTCAGGACTGCACAATTAATCAAAATAACATCAAAATATCGAGTTGGTCATATGTGATTATTATTCCACATAACGCTGTGATTTAAAGACCGATAAACACAGTCTGTGTGTGATTCAGAACAAACATTGGCCTTTTCAGTGTCGAAATAAAAGCCCCAGATGAAGTAAACAGGACAGAAAAATATTACTTTTGTATAACGCAAATCTAATAATCAGCATAATAATGATTCAGCATTATATTATAATAATAAACCTGACGTGTCCCACAGTAATAATTTAGTATTATGTTTATCTGGGGTTTCAGAAATAAGTCAGTGAAGTCGCTTTGCACAGTTAAAACATTAGAAGGTAAATAATGCTTTTTATTAAGCTATAGAAATATAAAGTGCATATCTATGAAAATGATTGACTTTCATTCTCCCATGTGTTTATTTAATGAAAAACGGATTCTTAGATTTGAATGTCTTTTAAATATTTAATCTAACTGTTTGGATGAAATGATGAACAAATACATAATTACTGAGATATATATTGAATATCATCTATAGGCTGAAAAATATCGAGATAGCCCTGTGTTTAATAGAATTCTGTGCTGGAAATAACACTGATGGAAATGACATTTTTAACACTTTTCAAATATATGCCGAAAGATATTTTCACCGTGAACATTTTATGTTCCCTAACCCTAACATTGATTGAAAATGACGCCTGATAAAAAGTGATATTTCCCTTGATTTTTCTTTGTTTTGCCTCATATTTCATGCTCTTCACTGACACTTTTATTCACTTGGTTAACAAGTACACTAACTTGGGGTCTGGGTATCTCAGCGAGTATTGACGCTGACTATCACACCTGGAGTCGTGAGTTTGAATCCAGGGTGTGCTGAGTGACTCCAGCCAGGTCTCCTAAGCAACCAAATTGGCCCGGTTGCTAGGGAGGGTAGAGTCACATGGGGTAACCTCCTCATGGTCGTGATTAGTGGTTCTCGCTCTCAATGGGGCGTGTGGTGAGTTGTGTGTGGATCGTGGAGAGTAGCATGAGCCTCCACATGCTGTGAGTCTCCGTGGTGTCATGCACAACGAGTCACGTGATAAGATGTGCGGATTGACGGTCTCAGAAGCGGAGGCAACTGAGACTTGTCCTCCGCCACCCGGCTTGAGGTGTGTAACCACGCCACCATGAGGACCTACTAAGCAGTGGGAATTGGGCATTCCAAAATTTGGGAGAAAAGGGGATAAAAAGAAAGTACACCAACTTTTGACAACTTTATTAGGGATAAAAATAAAGTGTCTGAAGTTGAAGAAACACCCATAAACTGTAAATCTACCCACAGCACCATTTTAATGACAGCAGCTGTTATATTATTATTATACCACAATAGATTTTCCATTTTTGGAGAGTGTCAGCTTATCTGTAAAATAAAAGCAGTAGCTGTGTCCCAAATGACACACAGTACACTCAGCCCTGTAGTGTATGACATTTAAAAGTGTAGTATTGTTGTGTTTACTTGCTGTTTAACGGAAGTGACGTTTCAAACGCATGCGTATGCTGTAGAATAGTGCAGAAGTGTGCGGTTTGGGTTGCACCTAGTGAATTTAAATTTGCATTATAGATGATCATTGTGGTCCTGGATGCTGATTGGACAATACAGTGTTCCAGTGTTGTAAAATACAGGATGTAGTAACAGTTTGTTTTCATTCACGTGTACAAACTGTTCAACCAGTTCAGTGTTTTTGAAGCTCTGTCTGTACATTAATATTTCATGTGTTTTCTCTCTCTCTCAGGGGTGTATTTGCTGTATAAAGCTCATATTCGTCTGTTGTGCTGTCATGCCAAATCCATCGTCTGTCTGTCGGGAGGGCAGTGGGTGTGGCACGCAGGCAGGGGGCGGAGCACTCGGCTTCCTCTTCAACGCCATTGGCTGTCATTACATTGAGGTTTTCTTTGAATGGATCCGGCGAGTGCCGCCCGTCTGCTGCCACCCAATAATCATCCACCCCTCCCTCACCCCAACACCCCCTCTTATCGTTGCCATAGCAGCGCTCTCGGCGCACTCCGATGTACAAGGCATACACGCAGTCTTATGTAAACACACACAAAGAGACGTCATTACCAAACGCCACAAACCCAAAGTATTTGACGTGACGTCAGTGCGGACCGCTGCGCCGCGGAGGATCATTCCGGTCGGGCTGTGATGTCACGCACAGGACGGCTGACTCTCATTCGCGCTCTCTTCCTTCTCATCACCTTTTTGTTTTTAATGCATTTTTATGGCTAATGTTCTGTAGGAATTATGATTTCTGTAAAAGACGTTTTATGGTTATGACATTATTAAACAAATGATTATTATTATTAAAACAGTTCTATGTTGAAACGAGAACAGCTGTGTTTGTTTCCACACAAAAGTGAATTTTGCACTTTCAGTTTTTGTGACTTGTTCTTTTGCTTTTCCTCCATTTCCTGTTCAACCTCCTTCATTCCATCTATTTCTCTCTCTCTCTCTCTCTCTCTCTCTCTCTCTCTCTCTCTCTCTCTCTCTCTCTCTCTCTCTGATGTCAATGACAGGTGCATTGTGGGTAGTTTGACAAATGCTGCAAAAAGTCATTTTCTTAATCAGTATTTATGTCGTGTTTTCCAGTAAAAGTATCTTTAAAACAAGATGCATTAACTTGAGAAGCAAAGAAAATATATTTTATTTTTCTTAAGAAAAGTAGACGATTCAAGATATTGTCTGTAAACAAGTATCAGTATCTGACATCATTTTCCTAGTCAAGTAAATGGATCTTGTTTAAAGAATATTTCGATTTTTTTCACTTGAAAACAATATAAAAATAGTGATGAAAAAAATATTTTTTCAGTATTGATGTTGCTAATATTTTATAAAGAGTTGTTTCTGTTCCAAAGCTTTATTATTAGTTATTTTTCTGTGGATGTTGCGAAAGCTTTTGTATATTTGATCATTTTGCAGTTTTGTTTTTGTTCTGATATTAATGTTTTATCCAAATGAGGCGGCAGAGAGAGAGAGAGAGAGAGAGCTTCATTTCAGAATGATCTTAGTATTTCTCAGTTTAAAGCAGAAATGATTGACTTGATGTCGTTTGAACGGTTTCTTCAGTAACCACACGGCAAGATTTGATCATTTCTGTCGTCACTTCATCATTTGTCTTCAGTCTGACCAAACAAATAACTGTCATGTGACGTGGAGTGAGACAGGTGTGTGTGTTTGTGTTGATGAAGAGCAGATGAAAACTCATCCTCATCATCATTTGTCCCTTCCTTTCTGAATCCTTTTGTTTGTTCTCTTTTGGCTTTATGTTTTTGGAAAAATACTAAAGTGCAACAACAATGGTTAAAAAAGAATTCCAAACAAAGTGAGAGAAATAATAAATATATATAAATAAAGAAATGAATATGAGAGAAGTGTGTGCTGTCTCTTATTTAACCAGCAGGGGGCGTCAGTGTCAATCTACATTTCCCCTTCAAAACTCTTGTTGTGCCATGGCATCAGATGGTAATACCAGGTGCTTTGATATTTACCATGTTAATGTATCTGAACTGGTGGAGCATGATGCTAATAATAATAATGCTCACCGGCAGCTCCACAGCCGTGATTCACACAGATTTGCACGTATGCTTTATTAATGTTCCTGGTTCAAAAAGAGCTCAGCTCAACTGAGAGCATTTTTGGCATGGTGTCATTAACATCGTGCAACATTTTAACATTGTTTTAATGTGATAAAATCACTTACTGACCTTATCTGTGTACAGTGTGTATGTACAATATTAACAACTTCACATAATACAGCATAATGCAAGTAAATCCCTGATTTTATCACAAACTTTTCAGACCCATTCACTTCCATTGACACTTTCACCATGTGCCTCACTGTAACCACAATTTTTGCTTATTATTTTAAATAAATGAGGGACTAGTTGAATTTTTGTTGTTGTTGTGGTAATCAACATTAATGCGCAAATGCTGTCAAATGAACTTAAAGCAGAAGTAACTTTTACCATGTTAAAATACTTTCCCATTTTAAGTAAGTAAGCCATTAATAGTTTAATTTTCTCAAACAGTAAACACTGTCTTTTTGCCCAAAATATATCAACAATCATGCCACGGGGGAGCTGGGTATCACACCTGGAGTCGTGAGTTTGAATCCAGGGTGTGCTGAGTGACTCCAGCCAGGTCTCCTAAGCAACCAAATTGGCCCGGTTGCTAGGGAGGGTAGAGTCACATGGGGTAACCTCCTCGTGGTCACTATAATGTGGTTCTCGCTCTCAGTGGGGCGTGTGGTGAGTTGTGCATGGATACCGTGGAGAATAGAGTGAAGCCTCCACACGCACTAGGTCTCCGCGGTAACGTGATTTACACCTTTACAAAACGTTCTGTGTGCATGCAATTTATTTTTACGCTTGCAATTTGATTTACGCTTTCACAAATCTTAATCTGCACATGCAAATCATTTAGGCACTATTTTACCTTCATATGTTCCTTCGCGTCTCTTGTTTTGCAAGGCAACGGATCAGGTGCAACAGGGTGTATTAAAGTATACATACTGTATATAAAGCCTATGTCAATCCTATACAGTTCATAATAGTGATAATAACACTTAAGTAACCTTGAAATTTAACTGATAATATTAAATGACACCAGGACTCACATTATGCTGTGCATATTGTATATGTTGTATTGTGTTGTTTATAGTACCACACTTTCACAGAAAAGAAGATGAGACAGAAAGAGCGGAGGGAGGCTGCTGAAGGGAGTGTTTCTTTGCAAAGCTGGATTCAAAACACCAGCAAGCAAACAAGGTGAATCATGATGAAAATATATAGCAAAAGATGTTGCACATCGCACACTGTGTCTCCAGGGAAGTATTTCTTCCTCAAAATCATTTGCCATGGGAGGAAGTAATGTATAACTTTATGTTTGCAAGTAAAGCATATTTTAAGTAAAATTAAAATTAACATTAGTTTACAGATATATATTTTTTTTAAAGTTATATATACATTATTTTACATGAGTTGCATATGAATATATAGACAATACTATTATAATCGCAAGGCACTAGGTCAGTGAGTGAGTGAAAGTGTTCTGAGCATCAGGAGTCAGGTGTGAGAGGATTTTACTGACTTACTTTAAAGGGACATAATACTAAGAGTTTGATAAGGAGCAAGATAGACATGGGAACCTTAGAATGGAACACGAGTTTTAACAGCAACAACAAAAGTCTGGCACAGGTGGAGCTGTAGATCTAACGACCCATAGATAAGATTAACCATCTGGGAGCTGCCACTTGTACCAAATGCGCTTACGGGTTCTCGGGTCAAACCGTTTGATGCTGTAAGTTTGCACATACTCTCTTTGAAGACCGTGTTGTTGCTTGCTTTGGCTTCAGTCAAGTGTGTTGGGACCTTCAGGCCCTGTTAGTCCATGATTCTTTCTAAGAGTTCAGACCTGGCTTGTCAAAAAACATTCTGATGCCTAGGGAGGGTTATGTGCCCAAGGTTTTGGCCACTCCCTTTAAAGCTCAGTGTGATGAGGAGGAGGGCGGGGCCGGGCCATGACTACATCCTCAATTGGGCTGATCAGCCGAGAAGAGGGATAAATGTGGCGGAATGTGGCAGTTCGGGAGAGAGAGAGCCACATGCAGCTGCCATGTGTCTGTTTATGTTGTGTGTCTTTTTAAGTTCTTATTAAATATTATTTTGAGTGTTCAGCCGGTTCCTGCCGCCTCCTTTCCCATCCTTAACCTTGTTACACTGGTGCCGAAACCTGGGAAGGAGGAGGGATGCGCTGTCTTGGAGTCCTCGCCACTACCATCAACCCAAAGGAGCAGCCGCGGCCATCCGCAGGGGGACGGAGGAGTTGCTGCCAACCGCCTGTAGCGGTGGAGCCGCTGCCAAAACGCGGAGGGGCTTTCCATCCGCCTGGGGTCGGAGGACTGGCTCCGGTCCGCCCGGGAAGGAGCGGCTGTCATCCACCAGAGGGTAAAGGAGTGATCGAGGACCAGGCGACGGCGTGTCTGGGAAACTGGCGAGCAAGTTTTTTTTCTCTCTCTCCTTTCTCTCTCTCACTGTCGCTCCGCCTTCCCCTTTCCCTCTCCTCTTTTTTGTTTGTTTTGTTTTCCCTCCTCTCATCCCCCTCCCCAGCCCTAGAGAGGCAGGGAAAAGTCTGCCGGCAGGCACAGCCAGAAGGGCAAGCACCCCCCCCTCCCCATACATACATGGATGTATGTCATGCCAGGAGTTCCCTGGAATGCAGCAGTTCAGGAGAGAGAGAGCCACATGCAGCTGCCATGTGTGTGTTTGTGTTCTGTGTGTCTTTTTTTTTTTAAAGTTCTTATTAAATATTATTTTGACTGTTCAGCCGGTTCCCGCCACCTCCTTCCCCTCTTTAACCTTGTTACACTCAGGTAGTAACCTTATATGCTTTCTCCACTCCCCCATTTGATTTGGATGAGGCAAAGATACCACACATGCTCTGTCCTGTGAAGGCATTACGCATGTACCTTGACCATACGAGTGGTTATTGTTGTTATTGTAGTTCTCTGTATTGGCTATTAGCCATTGTCTTGGGTGTGTGAATCAGTAGCGCTGTGGTATACGGTTGTGATAGCGTCAGCTACTGATGCAGCGTCAAAGTGACCAACTTGGAAGGGAACGTCTCAGTTATGACTGTAACCCAGGTTCACTGAAAGGAAGGAATTGATTTCCTGATGTTAGGGGACCGAGAGATGTTCTCTCTTCCCTTCAATTTCTTCAGTTATCATTTTTCAGTAATAACATTGTTTGAATGTGTTTGAATGTCCATTCCTGATATCAACAATCAAATACAACAAGTAAAAATCATGGGCGGCGCTAGGGGTGGGCTACCAGTGCCCCGAATGTTTTCAGAAAAGCCCAGAAAGCTTTTATCAACTTGTAGTAATGTCAAAAGTACCAGTGCTTCGCAATCAAGTTAATTTATAAACTATAAATAAATGTTAAGTAATATATACAGTATAAATTAGCGATACCAGTCTTTCAGTATCCAAGTGCACGAATGCAAGAAGAGCGCTCACGATTTGTCAATAGAGTCTGAATGCGTGTCTTGGGAGATATTGGAAACTGCTGAGTTTGTTCATCCAGATACAGTAAGTACCAAATATTAAGATGTATAACCCTGAAAATAATGAGTAATAAATACAAATGTGCTCGAGGAATTTGCTAACTTGAAGTCACGAGCCAGGGCATCTGCGTTTTATGCTAAACTCTTTTATAAACACAAGATTACATAAACCCCGCAAACTTTGGCAAATCTAACAAATATTTGTTTTACTCATAAGCACCTAATTTAGCCTATTTTACAGCCTGTTATCTTCTATATTAACCCGATGAATGTGATTTGAACTGTCAAAGGGGACAGTTTTAAAATACATGTTGAAAACATGCAACAAATCAAGGGACACACAAAAATCCTCCACTATCAGTGTTAAAATTACACATTTACCACAGATGAATACATGTTAGTGAGAGAATGTAACACTAAACTCTTAACTGTATGTGATGAAAAATAGAAATCTAATTATTTAGCATTTATTTTTGTCAAAGATGTTTGACGTGCTGTTTTTGGGACATGAGGAAGTGACAGTGCGGTAGAAAAGTATTTCTATTATTTCAAATTGAACTTTTAAGCCCATAGAAGAGAGTAACATTATAAAAAATCTTTATTCTTTTTAACAAGCCTATCAAAATTGTAATCGGGTGAAATTAAACAATATAAATACCACACACTCTTGTAATGGGGACTTAAATGACACAGAATCATAGGAATGACCCATATTTACAGCTGTTCCTGTGCGAGACGCTGCTTTACATTGAAAAACAGCACGGACGGACGCAAAAACGCGTTCAGTGTGAACGTCCCCTACTAAACTTAAAATGAAAAACACTTTAATACAATGACCAGGAAGAAGAGAGAATGTGAGAGAAAAGGCTTAACATGATAATAGTGTATTTCTCATTGATAAATAGTGTTTATCATAAGGGAAATGTCATGTTAATCATGTTAAGTGTTTGAACTAAACCTGCACTACTGTACTTTTATTTTGAATTAATGCAGTTTTTCTCACCTCTCTCTCTCTTCCAGAACGAGCTCTGACATATGCAATGAAATGTAATGGCATGTCATGAATAGGTGTGTCTACTGGTGTTTTAAAATCCCAGTGGTGGGAAACAATTATGCACTCAAATGCTGTATGATTTTGACCAAATGATCTTTCTTCTGACAGAAAACACGCACTGATTGTCACTGATCGTCCGTGTAAAGCAACAGCTGATATCTCACACAGCTCACATGAAAGGTGTCTGTGTTTCAGGTCCATTTCTCTCGATTTGTGAAACATTCTCAGCAGTTTGGGTGTGTGACACTAAAATACGGGACAAACTGCATCGCTCATGGATTTCATACGGAACGCAATTTTTTTCCCTTAATTACGGGACGATTCCTTATTTTACAGGACGTTTGGCATATTCTGTTCATTAATTTGACCTGTGTCTCTCTCTCCACTCATTATCAATGGCAGAATTCAAGTGATAATGCACCAATTATAACTCAGAATCTCCAGTTTCACAAAACAGCATCCTGTACAGTTAAAGAGAAACTAACGACAGTAGATTCTGGACTTCTGAAGCAGCTAAACAAGTGGGTATACTGGGGGGAAACGCAAATATTGATCCTTAGAAGTCGTTATACGCAAACAGCCCTGGGTAAAAAGTAATCGTATGGCCCCGAGTACACCACTGGTCACTTGCCAGAATTGATTATTTACAGCTATCATTGATTTTTTGCAGTGCAAATTTTGACTGGAATTAAAAAAATAAAGGTTAATTTTATCTAAGAGTCGTTAGATCTACAGCTCCGCCTGTTCTAAATCAGACGCAGAGAAAAAGTAGTGCGCCCACACACTTGGTCAAAACGCACAATCCAGAATTAATAATATCCACAGGATGTAGACGGGATGGCACTCCAGATAAAATGTATTATAACATTTGTATTAATTGTCATTTTCACATTAATGTGGAAAAACCGACGTTACAAATGTGGTAGTGACAGTAAAAGTAGCACTTACTGTATAATAAAGGGAAACTCATTCAAAACACTATCTTTAGTGGTTGAAAGAATAGTTCTACCTGAATGATAGCGTGGTGTAGATTGAGTGACATTAGCTGATCGCAGCAAACAAGAGACGAGGTAATGATATGAGATGTCATCACACAAGGCAGCTAGCAGATGTTCGGATTAGCCAGTTTGTCTGCTTCCTGACCTGGGCCCCAGTTAGTCAAATACTATCATTATTAAGACTATGAGCCAAATTACTAGAGAGGAGAGCGGCACCTGCTCTGGAGGGATGGAGTCAGATCTACCCCAAAAACTCTTCCAATTGATATAAATCCTATGCTATTCTCCGGACACCACTCAAACATCCAGCTGTTCAGTGACACTAATCTACAATTAACCTCGTCACCACGACGAATTAACAGTTTTACTTGTTGTAATTCCATTGCTGGCGTCAAGAATTAGCATTTTAACTAGCAAAAATGTAATTATCTATAATTCATATCCTACATGGGTTTATATGCAGAAAGGGCTTGTGACCGTGTCCGAAATTAACTTTTACTTTGAGGGGCAATATTTGTCCCTTGGATTTGATTTTCAGAACCTTATGAGGGCATGTTCTTTTCTAAACATTTTAAACAAACTGTGTCTTATCCATTTATTTTAAATACATCAATGTTAAAGAATTAATTAATACAAATACTCAATATTACCATAAGCATTAAATCCAATTCAACTCACATTTCATGCCATCATTTATATAACTACTCAAATAAAATATATGGAACTATTTCAGATGTTTTTTGTTTTGTTTTTGTTTTTATGAGGGCATTTTGTGCCCCCACATTTTGAATTTTGGGGGCATTTCTTTGTCATTTTTGGTTGCATTTTTGCCCTGAAACCCACTTAGTTTCTGACCCTGGCTTGTGATAACAGAGAGAAGTGTGATGTCATCATCATTAGTTCTGTGATGGTCTGCTTCTGTCTAAAAGTGAATCTGCACTGCAGAGGCTCAACAGACCTGACTAGTGGAGCACAGATGTGATGTCTCTCTCACACACACACACACACACACATATCAGTGCACACGACGTACACTGCTGCCCCTCCTCTCAAGTGTTTTACATCCAAAATAAATCACCCCACCCCTGCGTGCTGCATCTGTGTGTGTGTGTGTGTGTGCTCTGAATGGATTCGCAACCCATCAGCATCAGCAGCTCTGTACACAGAGGTAAAACACTCTGTGTTTGATTTCTATATTGTGCATCATTTATACATCACCTGCAGTGTTGAGTTTGTGTCTCCTGCTGCTGTGAGCTTAATTAAGGTACTGCATGTGAACAAACAGCAGAGAAGATGAAGTTGTATTTTCTGTTTCTGGCTGGGTTGTGTTTGTGTGTTTTCTGGTGTGTCAGCATGTCTGTGTCCTTTCTCACATTTCAGCATGACACTTTCACTCTCGTGAATCATTCATCGATCAATCAATCAATGTGATCAGAGATGACTGTCACAGAGTGCCCATCAATGTGTGTTCTGATGGAATTATTGATAAATGTTTATCTCACACACACTGAAGGTCCTCACAACCCCTCATGATACTGCTGAACCTGAGACATGAGACGGGCTTATGATAGGACAGTTTAATAGTTTATGTGTGTTATTGGACAGTTCAGTACTTCAACTTGTGTAGCCCTATATCTGTAAACATGGATGTTGGGATGTCTCTCTCTCTCTGTGTGTGTGTGTGGGTACATACACTCGTGCAGGTGACTATGCCTCGCGTGTGTTTAAGGCAGATGACACGTCTCTCTGCTTTGTTCTTTCACACCTTTACTTGGGCCTGCACAGGTAAGAGCACACTATACACACTCACACACTACAAATTATGTATTTGGCCCACTTAGTTTCAGTACTGTTATAATTTGTGTTTGGTATAATCTCTCTGATTGGCACAGCTGCAATCGAACCTGCCCCTAAAATTGACGGACAGCAGACCTCCTCAATCATTCTACAGGAGAATGTCACTCACCGCTTCAACTGCCAATCAGACGGATGGAATCCACAAGCTCCACCCCTGCTCACCTGGTACTTGAATGGGGAGAGGCAGAGCGAGGTGACGGGCAGTCGAGGGGCGGGGCGTCTGGCTATGACATCACCAGAGGATTCTGGAGTGCTGAGATATGGTTCTAATCGGAACAGCACGTTCACACTGAGACCCAAACGCTGGGACAGAGAGCTGGTGTGTGCTGCCCAAAACCCCACAGGAGGAGAGAGCTACAATGCCACTGTAACACTTAACGTTCAGTGTGAGTAAAAAAGGGGTTAATGACAGCATACTAACTCTAGATCAGACACAGTGTGCATTAATAACCGCATACTAACTCTAGATCAGACACAGTGTGCGTTAAAGGGATAGTTCACCCAAAAATGAAAATTCTCTCATCATTTACTCGCCCTCAAGTAATCCCAGATGTGTTTGACTTTCTCTCTTCTGCAGAACACAAATGAAGATTTTTAGAAGAATATTTCAGCTCTGTAGGTCCATACAATGCAAGTGAATGGTGACCAGAACTTTGAAGCTCCAAAAATCATAAACAAGGCAGCATAAAAGTAATCCATAAGACTCAAGTGGTTAAATCAATATCTTCAGATGTGATATGAAAGGTGTAGGTGAGAAACAGAACACTTTCACATTCTTCTTCTTGTGTTTTTGTTAATTCACATTCTTCATGCATATCGCCCCCTACTGGGTAGGGAGAAGAATTAATAGTAAAAATGACTTAAATATTGTTCTGTTTCTCACCCACACCTATCATATCACTTCACAAGACATGTATTAAAATGTCGTATGGATTACTTTTATGCTGCCTTTATGTGCTTTTTGGAGCATCAAAATTTTGGCACTCATTCACTTGCATTGTATGGACCTACAGAGCAGAAATATGTTCTGCAGAAGAAAGAAAGTCATACACATCTGGTATGACATGAGGGTGAGTAAATGATGAGAGATTTTTCATTTTTGGGTGAACTATCCCTTTTATGACCCTAACCCTAATTGTAGATCAGACACAGTGTGCGTTAATAACCACAAACTTACTCTAGATCAGACAGATTCTGAGTTAATGTACTCATTCTAACTCTAGGTCAGATGTGTGTTAATGAATCCATACTAACTCTAGATCAGATACAGTGTGCTTTAATAAACACAAACTTACTCTAGATCTGACAGAGTCTGAGTTAATGAACACATACTAACTCTAGATCAGAGTAGTGTGTGTTAATGTCTCCATACAAACTCTGGATCAGACACAGTGTGCATTAATAACCACATACTCTAGATCTGACAAAGTCTGCGTTTATGGATGCATAATAACTCTAGATCAGAAGTAGTGTGTTATTGACAGCATACTAACTCTAGATCAGACACAGTGTGTGTTAATGACCGCATACTAACTCTAGACCAGACACAGTGTGCATTAATGTCTCAACACTAACTCTAGATCAGACGCAGTGTGCATTAATAACCACATACTGACTCTAGATCAGATACAGTCTGTGATAAATAACGTATACTAACTCTAGATCAGACGTAATGTGTTAATGACAGCATACTAACTCTAGATTAGACACAGTGTGCTTTAATGACCCCATACTAACTCTAGAAACAGACACAGTGTGCGTTAATAACCACATACTTACTCTAGATCAGACCCAGTGTGTGTTAATGAACACATACTAACTCTAGATCAGACCTAGTGTGCGTTAATGACTCCATACTAACTCTAGATCAGATGCAGTGTGCGTTAATAACCATATACTTTAGATCAGACAGTCTGCGTTAATAAACGCATACTAACTCTAGTCAGACACAATGTGCTTTAATGACCACATACTCTAGATCAGACACAGTGTGTGTTAATGACCGCATACTAACTCTAGACCAGACACAGTGTGCGTTAATAACCACATACTTACTCTAGATCAGACCTAGTGTGCATTAATGACTCCACACTAACTCTAGATCAGACACAGTGTGCATTAATAACAGCATATTTACTCCAGATCAGACACAGTCTGTGATAAATAACGCATACTAACTCTAGATCAGATGTAATGTGTTAATGACAGCATACTAACTCTAGATCAGACACAGTGTGCTTTAATGACCCCATACTAACTCTAGAAACAGACACAGTGTGCGTTAATAACACATACTTACTCTAGATCAGACCCAGTGTGTGTTAATGAACACATACTAACTCTAGATCAGAGTAGTGTGTGTTAATGTCTCCATACAAACTCTGGATCAGACACAGTGTGCATTAATAACCACATACTGACTCTAGATCAGACAAAGTCTACGTTTATGGATGCATAATAACTCTAGATCAGAAGTAGTGTGTTATTGACAGCATACTAACTCTAGACCAGACACAGTGTGTGTTAATGTCTCAACACTAACTCTAGATCAGACGCAGTGTGCATTAATAACAACATACTTACTCTAGATCAGACCCAGTGTGCATTAATAACCACATACTGACTCTAGATCAGACAAAGTCTGCGTTTATGGATGCATAATAACTCTAGATCAGAAGTAGTGTGTTATTGACAGCATACTAACTCTAGACCAGACACAGTGTGCATTAATGACTCCACACTAACTCTAGATCAGACGCAGTGTGTTAATGAACACATACTAACTGTAGATCAGACTTAGTGTGTGTTAATGACTCCATACAAACTCTAGATCAGATGCAGTGTGCGTTAATAACCACATACTTACTCTAGATCAGACCCAGTGTGTGTTATTGAACACATACTAACTCTAGATCAGACCTAGTGTGCATTAATGACTCCACACTAACTCTAGATCGGACGCAGTGTGCATTAATAACATATTTACTCCAGATCAGACACAGTTTGTGATAAATAACGCATACTAACTCTAGATCAGACGTAATGTGTTAATGACAGCATACTAACTCTAGATCAGACACAGTGTGCTTTAATGACCGCATACTAACTCTAGACCAGACACAGTGTATGTTAATGACTCCACACTAACTCTAGATCAGACGCAGTGTGCATTAATAACCACATACTCTAGATCAGACACAGTCTGTGATAAATAACGCATACTAACTCTAGATCAGATGTAATGTGTTAATGACAGCATACTAACTCTAGATCAGACACAGTGTGCTTTAATGACCCCATACTAACTCTAGAAACAGACACAGTGTGCGTTAATAACCACATACTTACTCTTGATCAGACCCAGTGTGTGTTAATGACTCCATACTAACTCTAAATCAGATGCAGTGTGCGTTAATAACCACATACTTACTCTAGATCAGACCCAGTGTGTGTTAATGAACACATACCTACTCTAGATCAGACCTAGTGTGTGTTAATGACTCCATACTAACTCTAGATCAGATGCAGTGTGCGTTAATAACCATATACTTACTCTAGATCAGACAGTCTGCATTAATAAACACATACTAACTCTAGTCAGACACAATGTGCTTTAATGACCACATACTCTAGATCAGACATAGTGTGTGTTAATGACCACATACTAACTCTAAGTAGATCAGACGTAGTGTGTGTTAATGATCAGATACTAATTCTAGTTCAGGCGCAGTGTGCTTTAATAACCACATACTGTACTTACTCTAAATCAAACACAGTCTGCATTAATGAACGCATACTAACTCTAGATCAGATATAGTGTGCGTTAATGACTCCATACTAACTCTGGAGCAGATGCAGTGTGCATTAATAACCACATACTTACTCTAGAATCAGACACAGTCTGCGTTAATGAACACATACTAACTCTAGATCAGATAGTGTGTATTAATAACCACATACTCTAGAATCAGACACAGTGTGCGTTAATGACTCCATACTAACTCTAGATCACTCAGAGACACTGTGTTCTAATGACTGCATACTAGCTCTAGATCAGACGCAGTGTGTCTTAATGACTCCATACTAACTCTAGATCACTCAGAGACAGTGCTTTAATGACCGCAGGCTAACTCTAGATCAGATGCAGTATGTGTTAATTTAGAATTTATCTCTATGCTAATAACTCAGCAATGATCATTTCAGTGTTTATAGAGACTGATGTTGTCACAGACTAATCTAACCGTGAAATCGGAAAGAGTAGGTCGACTTTTCATCAGCAAAAATCGGTATATGCTTACCAAAATTTAAAACACTACCCCCAGTGGCCAAAGTGGTAAGTGTTATATGGCGTATAGACACGTGTGAGCTTTATTTATGTCCGGGAGAGGTCGACTAAAGCTAGTGGTGAAGCGAGTTCTTTTCCACTGTACAGGATGTAATACTGTAAAGAGTAATGCATATTTATGGACTCAGCCCCCCAACCCAAACCTAAACCTAGCCATTAGTGGAGTAAAAATTAAATGTTAGGGGGAAAAGTGCAACCTCCGAATCACGCTCGTCACTGATTAAGCAAATGCGATTACTTCCTGGTTTCAACGTGGATTCGAACTTGGGTCTCTCATGCTACTGACCCAACGAGCTGCCAGTCGAGCTACGTGGGAAGGTAAACACACTGAAACTGATGCAAAAATGTCTGGTGGGAAATGTCGCATGTCAGTGAGTTACCATACTATCGCCGATCCTAGGGTACCGAAACTTTCTGAAACTGCATGCTGACTTCATGTGTGATCATATTGGTTGCCATGTGGATCCTGAATCTCATTTTCCCCTCTTATTTTAGTTCAGCCGGAGATTCTTCGAGTTAACGCTCACTATAGCGAGACCTCTGACCCCGGTCTGTCCCTGATTCTCTTTGCTTTGGTCCGATCCAATCCTCCCGCCACCATTACCTGGGTGGATCAGTCCGGTCAGCTGGTGGCCAACACCACAGACTTCCTCATCCTGGACTCACGGAGTTACCCGTGGCTAGCCAATCACAGTCTACAGGTCACCCTGAGCAGCCTATCAGGAAACATCTCAGTTAATGCCAACAACAGCCTTGGCACTGCCCACACTAATCTGACACTCACAGGTAACATTTTAAAGGATTGGTTCACCTAAAAAGGAATATTCTGTCGTTATTTCATTTATTTACTCACACGCATGTTGTTCCAAATATGTTTATTATTGACTTTCTTTTGTGGAACACAAAAATGACAAATAAAAAGCACCATATGTATCATAAAAGTAGTCTATATGACTTGTGCTCTATATTCAGTCTTCTAAAGTCATATGATAGCTGTGTGTGAAGAACAGACTATGATTTAAGCTTGTAAAAATGATCTTAATCATGTTCTATGTTCTATAGAGAAGAAATGATTGTGTCATTAGTTGTGAAAAGAAGGACATCGTATAACATCTTATGAAGTGTTTGTGAATCGTTGTCTGATTCTTCTGCCCTCCTGGTGAATGATACAGAGTTCCTGCAGTCTCGTGTGGAAGTGCCGATGTTTGGAATCGTGACGGGTGGAGCTGCTGGCTTCATCACCCTCCTCATCCTCACACTGATGGTGTTCTTCCTCTTACAGAAGGACAAAACCAAAGCCATCGGTACACACACACACACACACACACTCTCAAAAAGCGATTCATTATAATAATTATGTGAATAAAATGATTCTTTTCTTTGTTTCAGAGGAGCCTGTTGCCCTGCATCTCTCCTCCAAATGGTGCGGCGAGACTTCCAGTTATCAAAGCTGAAGATTTTATCTCTAAAGACATAAGAAGATTATTAAATAAGACCATAACACAGTCCATGGTGTTGTGTTTGTGTTTGTTGCAGTAATGACAGGGTGAAAGTTCAAGTGAACGGCATTTATCTGCCAAGAGAGAACATGTCATTGCCGTCACATCTGCAGTTGAACGATGATCGTGCGCTCTGTAAGGGTGAGTCTCATTGTGTCATTATGAATGAGTGAATCTCTCCACAGTCTTCTGTTGTCACATGACTAACACAACGCTCTTGTGACTGTTTCCAGGACAGCAGAACTCAAAACGCAGCACACTGGAGAGGAGACGAGCCGACGAGGAAGAGGACGACCTGTCTGCAGCATACGCTGCCCGAGGTCAGAGGTCATGAGTGATGTTTTAATGTGCATTTATGAGTGTATGTGCTTGTGTGTGTGTGTTTGCTCAGTCTAAGGTATGTTTGTGTCTCTGCAGGTTTCGCTCGCTATCCGATGGTCGGTTACATCTATAAAGTGAGCAGCACCAGCAGTGATGAGATCTGGCTCTGATCATCTTCTA
>NC_059382.1:472500-475000 GCF_019703515.2 Myxocyprinus asiaticus | reverse complement strand
CAGATGATCGGTATGAAGTTCAGTGAAACTCTGAGCTGTCGTCTTTCTTCATCTTTGACTTCCTGCCCGTCACAAACAGTCACAGTTTCAGTGTTTAAAGTCACTCGTCGTCTTGAGACTCACAGGTACGTGATTGTTCAGATGAATCTGCAGTTCTGACTTTATTTAAATTTGAATTTCTGAAGACAAACTCTTTTCTCCAGATGAACTATATCGAAGTCTCTGATTGGTTTATTTCACAGTTATATAATCATGAATATAAAAGCACATTTAAATCCTTTAATATATGTAAGCGATTGGAATGATGATAGTTTGATATTAATACATTCTAGTTCAATTTTAAATTCATTTAATTTTCCAATTAATCAAACATGTAAGATTTGTTTTCAGAAATTTCCATGCTGAAATGTTTATAAATGTTTCACATCATTTATGTATGATATATATTTCATAATCCAACTGTCTTTTAGTAATATAATAACCATGGTAACAACATCTTCCTTCATGTGAATATGAATAATTGCTAGAATATATTGTGAAGTGTTACTAAAATGTTTGAGTAAAATGAAACCTAAAGTTGTTGTGTGTTATTCATTTGTGCACAAGATCATTTTTTTATTTGTGTAACTGCAGCATAAAAAAGAAGCTTTTGTAGTTTTGTGTTACAGTTCAATAGATGAGAAATATAATTGTGTTTAGTGTAATTCTCAAGATGAGGAGTGTTAATGAAGAAGACTTTAGCTGATGTGCTTGACATGATCATGGCGGCTGTCAGTCTCACTCGACAAAATGGAGTCGACAGACGTGTGACGCTTCACTTTCATGTGTTCATCACAGGACAGACAGTGAGAGTGAAGAACAGAAAGAGAGATGGATGGAAGATATTTCATGTGTTTGTTCTGTCTGCTGGTGACTGTGAGCGCACAAGGCGACACTGGAAAAGGTGAGAAACATTCATGTGTTCATTCACGGTTCATCATACTCACACTGTTCCTGCTGAATATACAGTAGATTTCATGTGTTCACTGAGTCTTATTAAGTGTTTTAAACATCACTGGTCTGTCAGAGAACATATTTATTGAATCAGAATCAATAGAAATGAAAACATATTCAATCAGAATTGAATGTTGATTGAAGAAATCATTTTATTTCATAACGGGTGTTTCTCCAACTTCAGGCACTTCTAGAAAGTCTGGTTTAAACATTTGTTCACACTGTCACTAGATGATTTAATTTGTGTACTAACAATGTCCATCAGTGTGTGTTCATGCATCACAGGAGATTTATGTCATTCAAGTCATGAAAGTTCATTCTGGATTGTGTTTAATAGAATTCTGTGCTGGAAATGATGCTGATGGAAATTACATTTTAACACTTTTCATTTTATGTGTCTTGAATGCACACACATCAGATTTCACACTTTTATTCATGTATTTTATTTCAATATTTGGCCAAATTACAGCTTCAATGGACGGCCAAGAAAAACGTGATTATTCTCATATTTCATCTCAAGTATGCTCGTCACTGACGCTTTTATCCACTTTTGAAAAGTTTTAATGAGACCTTCATATAACACAGAGAAAGATGAAATCTGTTGGTTTGAATGACAAATGAACCGCTGGGACATGAAAGCGCCTGAAGTTGAAGAGTCACCCGTATATAAACATGAGTGGATATTGTGCAGATGAATGAATGATGTTTGTGTGTTTCAGACAAATCTATGATCAAAGCTACAGCTATTGATGGCGATAATGCAGTTAACCTCACATGTGACGGAGGAATCTGGACAAACAATGAAAACTTCATCATAGTTGAAAAATATGGAGAATACACCTGCACTAAAACTGATGAAGAGGATGTAAAAGAAACGATTACTGTCAAATTCAGAAGTGAGTAGAATGAACTTACTGTCTCTGATTAAACAGAATCACTTCTTTAATGTGAATGGATGAACTGTTTGTGTTTCACAATGTTTTTCTATATTTCAGGAAGTGAAGATTTGATCCAGCTGGACACTCCGGCGTTTGTCAGTATATTATTGAGTGACATCGCAGTGACCGCTCTGATTGGCTGGGCCATTTACAGCATCTGTGCTCAACCGAAAACTAAAAGCAGCTACCAGGGCAACAAAGGTGCGTTCACTATTCTGTCCATTGTGTTTCATATTGACAGTTCCGCTCCTGAATGCTGATTGGTCAAACAGAGTTCCAGTCGTGCTTAAATACACAATATAGTAACAGGAATGACGTGAAACTGCTAAAGTCTCACACGACCGTGAAAATTAATTACAAATTTCATTATAAATGACCGTAACTTGAATGCAAAGTTGAATTGAAAGATGCACATGAATTTAAGAAAATCTTAGTGTTTGGTATTTTAAGGACAGCATGAATAAAAGTACGATTATCAAGAGTTCACATGATCAATGACTCTCATTTACTAGTGCAGAATATGTAACATTTCTCGTTCAGTTAACGTCATAACTTTATTCATTTTATTT
>NC_059382.1:430000-467500 GCF_019703515.2 Myxocyprinus asiaticus | reverse complement strand
ATGCATGAATTCTGCTGAATATAATGAACTGTTGAAATGATGATGTTGTACCTCTCTGGTTTGTGTTGCTGGTGTTTTTCTGTGCACAGACATAAACAATGAGAATCACTCCGGCTGTCAGCAGCAGATCACTAAATATGACGCCCGTCGCCATCAATCCGCTCAACTCATGACAGTTTTCACACACTACACAGACAGACAGATTCAGAGAGAGACAGACAGGCATGAGATCATAATAAATATGATTCATATTTCAGACAGCGTTTCTTTATTTCTGGTTCTCACCCTTTGCCTTGAGATAGAAATGAATTTTTGTGCTGCCTGATTTGCATGTGTAGAGTCCTGAAACTATTCCCCCTTCAGCAGAAGCTTCATACGTTATGTTTTTTTCCTGAAGTTTCTCTGGTTTATCATCTGTGGTGCGATACCACTCTGCCTCAGGTTCATTTGAACAAGTCAAAATGGCAGACTTTCCTTTAAATTCCACTCCTTTTGATAAAAAAAAGAAACAAATTAATGAATGTAAATAAACAAACATAAACATCATGGCAAACATTCATTTAAAGCAACAGATAAATTGCTTTCTTCTATAAACTCTAATCAGTATGTGCTTTCAAACGTTTTCTTACCTTGACATTGAACTTCAATCACAGCTGCTGTGATCAGCAGAATCATGAAGATGAAGCGACTCATCGTCTCTGATAATGTTCAGACTTTAAAATCCTGATTATATATTTGTATAATCTCAAACAGAAGCACTCGGTACGTGTAGCTCCTCTGACAGACTTTCTAAGTGAGTTCTTCTCAGTTCTCAGTGTTCTGCTACAGGAACAGGAAACCTCAAATGCTCTCATTCTCTCTGTCTGCATATATCAGATGCTTCATAATAATGTGACATCACTTGTGTCAAACTGTGCAGAATCGTTTAACACACTGAGCTATGTTCAGTTATTTTATTATGACAAGATGGAAATGGTTCTTTGACATCATTTTAATCCATCTGAAGACATCAAACATTTGTCATTAATTTCACAGTAGATATTATTTCAGAGCAGCTGAACTAGAGGACAAACTCTCTTGAGATGATGAGGAGTCGAGAGAAACACGAAGACTCTTTTTCTTTATAGTGTGTGATATATGACAGTAGATGAGAGGAAGAGCGTGTAGTGCTACCCTGTCTGATCTGATGTACTCCAATTCAGATTTAGATGCAGAATATATTTTTGTTAAACTTAGTTAACCCTTGTACACTTATCAATAGATATCCATCCGTTAGGGTGAAATTTGACACAAAACATGAAATGTGGAATCCCCAATTTATTTGTATTTTTTTAGAAATGTAATAACACTATATTCACTAAAGTAAAAACACTAAAGTTATGCATTTCTTATGTGATTTTATGGAACTTATTTACCTCTAAATGATTCAGTTTCTCCATTCAAAAGCAAATGTTATGTTATCTTCACTTCAATAAAATCCTTCATTTCAGTAAACTGAAAGATTGTCAAAACATCAAAATATGTCATGCAGTGGGGGTCTCTGGTGACATCTGCTGGAATAAAAATAACAATTACAGTACTGTGCAAAAGTCTTAAGCACATAAGATGTTTCACTAAAGCATTTGTCTTAAGATGTTTATTTATATCTTCAGCTTTATTGTGTCAATAGGAAACATAAATGTTAGACTCACAAACTTTACTTTTGCAAATAGAAAAGATTAGAATAGAAGAACAGGGAGCCCTGCAACAGATGTCATGGCCCCTACAGACCCCCCACTGAACATCGAGTCAGTCTGAGATTATATAAAGAGACAGAAGCAATTGAGACAGCCTAAATAGATAGAAGAACAGGGAGCCCTGCAACAGATGTCATGGTCCCCACAGAGCCCCCACTGAACATCGAGTCAGTCTGAGATTATATAAAGAGACAGAAGCAATTGAGACAGTCTAAATAGATAGAAGAACAGGGAGCCCTGCAACAGATGTCATGGTCCCCACAGAGCCCCCCACTGAACATCGAGTCAGTCTGAGATTATATAAAGAGACAGAAGCAATTGAGACAGTCTAAATAGATAGAAGAACAGGGAGCCCTGCAACAGATGTCATGGTCCCCACAGAGCCCCCACTGAACATCGAGTCAGTCTGAGATTATATAAAGAGACAGAAGCAATTGAGACAGTCTAAATAGATAGAAGAACAGGGAGCCCTGCAACAGATGTCATGGTCCCCACAGAGCCCCCACTGAACATTGTGTCAGTCTGAGATTACATAAAGAGACAGAAGTAATTGATGCAGCTGAAATAGATAGAAGAACTGTGGAGAATTCTCCAAGAAGCTTGAACATCCTATCTGCCAACAACCAAGAAAAACTGTGTCCAGGTGTATCTAGGAGAATTGGGGCTGTTTTAAAGGCAAAGGTTGTCACACCAAATACTGATTTAGATTTTTTATGTTTACTGGACTTTGACATTAAGTGATTAATGAAAACGGGTTATGGTATTATTTTTTGAAGAAATTCTCACTATGCAACATTTTTCACAAGTGCTTAAAACTTTTGCACAGTACTTTACATGAAATGACAAGTATGTCCAGTAGATGGCCTCAGTGCTCTGTGCATTGTCTGATCTCTGTAAGCCAACTATTGATGATTCGTTCACGAACAAATCGTTCTTTTTGAAAGAATCTTTGAAATTGTGAACCAATTGTTCTCGTTCACCTCCATACACTGACTTATATTTCTCGATCACTGATGTCTTTCCTTTTCGAGGCCAATGATCTGTAGTTTGAAGCATGAGACTGCTTTTTCATGCCTGTAAAGACAACAGAGGCACAAGCCAATAACATTCAAGCTGTGAAGAAGCATGTCATTGGTTTGAGCCAATGAATGAATATGCCCCTTCAATGAGTCTGAACAAGATGAGAGGTGTCGTTCATGAACAAACTGAGTGTACTGATGCACTCATTTGCAAACTAAATGAACGACTCAGTCATCCCATTCGTGAATGAGGATCTGCTGAACAACTGAACGAAAGGCATGTCGTTTGTTCAGTTCAGGATGTGAGTCAATCGTGTTCATAAAGGAGAACAATGCACTTAAGAAAAGTTTATAGGTATGTGTAACCAGAGTCGGTGCCAGGGAAAATAAGTTTAAACTCTGTTTTTAGAGTGTCTTCATACATTTGCTGACATGCAAATTCCATTTGTGTTGCTTTGATCTGCTTTTGAAGACTGACTTTAGCGTGAGCCAACAGCATTCAAGAGCGGGCTGTGAGGGAGTATATCATTTGTTGGATCCACTGAACGAATACGAATGTACTGGTAAACTCGTTCATGATCGAATTGAATGAATCAGTCATCTTTTTCATGAACGATCTGCTGACCGACTGAATGAGAGGAGGAGCTGCATGTCAATCTCATTCAACATGAAAGTGGGCCGGATTAAATATGAATAAAAGTGAGTGATGAGCACACATTACAATGACATACGGACATTGTTGAAACTCATAATTATTTTTAGGCTAGTATTGTTGTCTTTTTTTGTATAGCTTGATGAACAGTCATGCTCATCAGTTCACAGTATGATAGATGTGCTTTGTTGTCATTTGTGGGGAAACGCTTATGATGCTTAAACACTCTGAAGTGCTGAAGTCTCTTAGTAGAATTTAATAAAGGATAATTAGACTTGTTCTGGTCATGAATGACTGCTCTTGGTTCAATGCAATTACTTAAAAGATTGTCATTTGGTGCCATCTACAAGTGCAAACGCGTAACTTGAAGAAATGGCCAATGAATGAATGAATGAATCTGAACAAATCTTTTTGGTGAAAGGAAACAAAAGAATCGAGTTACTGAAATGAATCAAAATCACCCCCACTAAAGACAACATTGTAACAAATGTAATTTCTAGATATGATCACAAGTTATGCATTGGTGTGCCTGGGTAGCTCAGTGAGTATTGACGTGAGTATTGACGCTGACTACCACACCTGGAGTCACGAGTTTGAATCCAGGGCATGCTGAGTGACTCCAGTCAGGTCTCCTAAGCAACCAAATTGGCCCGGTTGCTAGGGAGGGTAGAGTCACATGGGGTAACCTCCTCGTGGTCGCTATAATGTGGTTCTCGCTCTCGGTCAGGCGTGTGGTGAGTTGTGTGTGGATGCCATGGAGAATAGCGTGAAGCCTCCACATGCCCTACATCTCCGAGGTAACGTGCTCAACAAGTCACGTGATGTGTCGATTGACGGTCTCAGACGCGGAGGCAACTGAGAATCATCCTCCACCACCCGGATTGAGGCGAGTCACTACGCCACCACGAGGACTTAGAGCGCATTGGGAATTGGCCATTCCAAATTGGGGAGAAAAAAAAAGACAAGTTATGCATTGGATATATATTAAGGTCATTGACCATGGTGTTCAGCTCCCACACCTAAGCATAAACGTTCTCACAGTGGGGTCAGACTAACACTTTGATCTTGATGTGTGTGTGTGTTTGTGTGTGTGTGTGTGTATGTGTGCGAGCACGTGAGCGCGATCTGCATTGTGACAAAATTCAAAACAATTTCTCTGTAATAGCCTCACCCATTCAATTCTATGTGTGTGTGTTCGCATTGTGTCTGATTCACTGATTTGACAAAAAAAAGCTGTTTTATAGTCTCGCTGCTGCTTCAGTCCAGCGGGTTGTATGAAGGCGGCTTATCACAAGTCCCTTCTGGGTTTGATTTGTACAAAAAATACGGTTAAGAAGTCCTTTATCCATCACTTGATCATTGACACGAACTTGCTGTTGTGTGTGTTTGTGGTGTATGTCATGAACACAACATCACCGTGCAGCTGGGTTCAACTACAGTAACACCTTCCAAAACGGTCAGAAATCTAGGGGTAACCATCGATAACAAACTCAATTTCACAGACCGCATCTCAAAGACCGCACGATCATGTAGATTTACATTCTACAATATCAGGAAGACCCTTCCTCTCTGAACATGCCACACAACTTCTTAAGTCACTTGTCATAACTAGACTGGACTACTGTAACGCTCTCATTGCAGGCCTCCCCGCATGTGCAATTAGACCCCTGCAAATGATCCAGAATGGAGCAGCACGTCTGGTCTTTAATGAACCAAAGAGAGCACGTTACACCACTCCTCTTCACTGGCTGCTGGTTGATGCACGTATCAAATTCAAGGCTCTGATGCTGGCATACAGAACAGTCACTGGGTCTGCTCCAGCATACCTAAAATCATTTCTGCAGAGCTACACTCCCACTAGAAGCCTGCAGTCAGCTAATGAGCGGTGCCTTGTTGTACCAACAAAAAGAGGCACCAAAACACTTTCCCGGACTTTCGGATTCATCATACCACTCTGGTGGAATGACCTTCCCAAATCCATCCGTGAAGCTGACTCACTTTCTGTCTTCAAAAAACTACAAAAAACACATATTTTCCATGAGCACTTAACCAGTCACTAAAAAAGTCACTTTGGATAAAAGCATCTGCCAAATGAATAAATGAATATATGTAAATGTATGTCAGTGTAATGACCCCAGGTTCTGCCCTATTCCAACCAGTATTCAGAACTCACTCAGAGCTGAATAGAATGTCAAATCTGTTAATGAACACGTTAAACAGTTTCAATGAATTGCATGCGTTAAAATGCTTATTTCGACTTGTATTAAAACAAACTTTTCTTGCAAACAAAACGTGAACATAAATATGTTTGCTTTGGGAATGTTCTGAGAATGCACAATTAAACTGGGTTAAACGTATCAAGGTTGTTGCAATAATATCATATTTGTTTCATGTGGTTTAAATTTGTACGATTCTTTTTTCCTTATTTGTGTCTTTTAGATTGGAATCATGCAGTTATAACTACTTAAAAATGTCTGAATGCCATAAAGAAAGATGGGACTGGTAATTTACAAGCTAAAAAGCAGTTTGAAATGCTACAGCAACAGATGTAGTGTTGTAAATGAAGACACTTTGTGTTTGTCAGTGTGCTGAACTCCACCTGTTAGGACACCTGTGTGAACATTAAACATCACTGGAAACTTAAGAGCATTTAATCGGGTTAAGTGTGACTTCAAACACTTTCTGCTGACTGCGTGTCCTGATGTGTTCATGTGTCCGTGTGCGGGAGCGCGCAGCGGGTTCATGTGTTCATTTGAATCACATTATCAGACTGTTCATGTGTTTTTGATGGGACTCATGTGTCATCTGATGCTGCTGCTCGTCGCTTCAGGTCAGTTTGATCTTCATCATCTTCATTAGTTTATACACAGTAAATTAAACTGATCTGCACTGAGACGCGACGCGGCGCGACTAGAACGCTCCTGCTGTAATAAACGCCTCGCGCTCTCAGCGTGTTAATGTATTTGTCATCTGCACGTCATTGTTTAATACTTTCCCGGGGCTTGTCGGGCTAAACTTTTACAGTTTTTGATTTATGCATGCATTATGTTTCATCATGTGTTCAGCAGATCCGCTAAATATAATCCGATTCTGAATTTCTGACACCTGTCAATCATCACGCGCAGCACGCGCTTTAATTGGCTTAATGTGCACGCGCGCAGTTATTCATTTCTGTTTGAAGTCAAACTTAATTACACTTTATAAAAGCAGAAACAACAAGCTCATGCGTTCTTTCTTCCGTGGAACTCAAAGGGAGATGTTTAGCAGAATGTTTCAGTCAGAGTGAATGGTGACTGAGACTAAATCATTCTGCTAAACATCTCCCTTTTTTGTTCCACAGAAGAAAGTCATAAGGGTTTAGAACAACATGAGGGTGAGTAAATGACTATCCCTGTAGATGTGTAAAGTGTTGCTCTGTGCTGATGTTTGAGATACAGCTTTATTGATATGAACCATCTGTATTGATTGATCATCATCAGTTCCAAACTTTAGTTTCCTCTTAAACACTGTCCTTTCACTTATTGGATAGTGATTGAAAAAATCACCTCTGAATCACCTGAAAATATCTAAAGTATTTTGTCTCAAAAGAAATGTGATCATTTTCATTGGCTATGCAATATTTCAAAAAATATTAAATATTAGATCAAATTACCTCAAAATCAAACTTTAGACATTACATGCAATGATCTCATGGATCAGGAATATTTAGTGGTGTTTAATAACAAACAGGTGTTTATGAAAGTGCGGTGGGAGTTTTTATTGCTGATCAAATGTGCTTTTACTCCTGGAGGGGCTTTGGCCCCGTTGTACCCTATAAAAGCAGAAATACTGTTGTGTTGTGAAACTGTGGTAAAGTCAGTGAGTTTATACAGGAGTGTCCGTCCTTAAACATTTGCGGGACACTGAAATCAGAGTTCACGATGGCACTATTCCATTGAGCTGCTGTTTGACCTCTGACCTCAGACCAGTTTATTTGTGTGTATTATGATGATAAAAGACAGAAATGTGATCACACAGTAAAATAGCAACTTTCCCCGCTGGAACACAGAGTGCAGGTTTGGTCTTATTGTTCAGACAGACAGGAAGTGCACATCTGGATTTGTACTTGAATACAGGGTGTGTTTGCTTCTGTCTGCTCTTTGTTCATTGTGAACTGCAGATAAACCTGCTATGTTTAGTGTTCAGACAGTGATCTCCACATGAATAACCATCTCTCACTCTCATGTGCTCCAGGTGACTGTTTTATATGTA
Organism: Myxocyprinus asiaticus; assembly: GCF_019703515.2. Lineage (NCBI taxonomy): Eukaryota > Metazoa > Chordata > Actinopteri > Cypriniformes > Catostomidae > Myxocyprinus > Myxocyprinus asiaticus. The sequence continues at coordinate 459,842 of NC_059382.1, read as the reverse complement.
TTCATTAATGGAGAAAAACTGAAATCACTAAACCTGTTCGTCAAAGTGTTTCAATAACATTTGAAATCACAGATGAAATCTCACAGCACAATTATCGTAAATTTAGCATCTTTAGCTTAGTTCATGCTCTTTCTGTCTGGCTGTGGGTCAATGACGTGACACTCGTTTTTTTTACTCGTTTAAATTATTTAAATAATGTTCACACAATACACCTCTACTATAATGAACATGTTTTCAATTTCTGAGTTCAAAGTCATTTTGATATTTTTTTTCTGGGGCTTAAAGTAAAAAATGTCATGTGGTGTAACTTTCCGGAGACTGAAAAAAATATATCCAATTTTCATTAAAAACTGAAATTCTTAAAAAAGGAATGTTGGCATGAGTAGAGCTGAATAATCTTTTATTAATATTTATTAAAAATAAACAGTTTAATAACAGTGTTTTAAAATATGACTAGTATTTGAAAAGCTTTTGTCAACCAAATAAAAGTAATGTAACCAACATGTAGGTCGCTGTTTTTTAACAGCCACAATAGTGTGAAGTTTAAAAAAAATAATCAGATATTTGGGCATTTTAAAGGCACATTTTGTTCAGGTCATATGGAGAGACCCTGAGAAAACTTCTTGAAAACTTCATGTATTGACTTAATGTAAAAAAACGTATTTATTTTTACCTTTATAAATCGTCATTATTATTATTATTATTACTGCAGTGAATATTACATTTTACTATACATTTGTAATATACTGTATTTCCGTCTTAATTTCTTCAATTTCAGGCTTCTAGCTTTTATTTTGAATCAAGCTTTTATTTTGACATCTGTTTTGACGGAAGGTTTACCTGTCCGGATTAGGAATGCCACGGTGTGAGTTTTTTTTTTTTTTCCCAATTCCCAAAGCGCTCTAAGTCCTCGTGGTGGCGTAGTGACTCGCCTCAATCCGGGTGGCGGAGGACGAATCTCAGTTGCCTCCGCATCTGAGACGTCAATCTGTGCATTTTATCGCGTGACTTGTTGAGCGCGTTACCGTGGAGACATAGCACGTGTGGAGGCTTCACGCTATTCTCCGCGGCATCCACGCACAACTCACCACACACCCCACTGAGAGCGAGAACCACATTATAGCGACCACGAGGAGGTTACCCCATGTGACTCTACCCTCCCTAGCAACCGGGCCAATTTGGTTGCTTAGGAGACCTGACTGGAGTCACTCAGCACACCCTGGATTCAAACTCACGACTCCAGGTGTGATAGTCAGCGTCAATACTCGCTGAGATAACCAGGCTTCCCATGGTGTAAGTTTTTAATGGTTAGATTACCGTCGGAGAAAAAAAATCTTCAATTATTTGCTAATTATTATTGCTATTTAATTATGCAACAGCTCTGAGGCAAAAAGTAATATCATATATTTCTTAGGGAAATATGAACACTAAGCGCAGCTTAGATTTGAATTCTTAACCATGACATTTTTAATCACGGTTAATAGTAAAACCAAATGCTTTGATTTAATTACATAAATACTGTATATAGTCTGCATGTGCTGCACGCATCACAGTGGATTAGTGCTCTGCTCTGTCATCTCATGTAACACACAATGCATATGATTCTGTAGAGTTTTGAGTTAGCTAACAACTCCTTAGCTGGCACTCTCGATTGTAAATAAAAAAAACATCAAGTCCAAACCACACCCACGATTAGTTTTAACCAATCATCAGCGCTCTTCGACCAGACGAGTCCTCCAAGGTCAAGAATTCCAGAGATGTGCGCGAACAGGAGAAATATCACCAAACGAACATGTTGGCAGAACATAAACGTCACTGCATTTCGTCATCATTTGTAGGTGAACTAAGCAAACCTGTATGCCCAGTAAGTATACATTAGCCTTAAGATTGCAGTCTTTTAAGGGGCGGTCACTCTACACTTCGTGCTACATTCACTCCCATTCAAACGCAAACTCAAATGAAGTAATTTCGTTATGCTGTTTAACAATCACATTAGGACGTCACGATTTTAATTTGATTAATTGTGCATTCATTTTTCTCAAAATATGTCAACTTGTGTGTGACCATTTGGTAGAAGTCATGTCAGACAGCGTGCGGGTACTGAATTAAGTCGGTGTTCGGTACTACTGGTACTACAGAAACTGGAAACGTGACATCTTTTTTATTTTATTTTAGTGCCGACTTGGTACCGAAATACTTTTGACATCACTATACCCTCGTTTTGTCAAAACATTTACAGCTCTGCTGCATACAGATAATGTGTCTATCTCTATCTGTGTGTCTGTCTGTCTGTAGGTTGTGTGTGTGTTGTTGGTATACGTGTGTACACGTCAGGTGATGTTGAAGCAGTGAACGGTACAGACGTGCGTCTCAAATGCACCTTTCAGAGTTCAGCAACGGTCAGATTGTCAACTATCACCGTGTCCTGGAGCTTCAGACCTCTCAGACCCGGACACGAAGAGACGGTGAGACAAACTGAACCATGTGTGTGTGTGTGTGCAGGCAGTCATATCAAGGGGCCGTTCACACACGACACATTCTTGCATTCCGTTGTACTTGCATTGCGCAAATAGTATTATTTCTTTTTAACATGTAAATATGTACTAGATGGACATCTTTGCCCTTTATGGTGAATTTTGGTCTTTTTTCAGTGTCTTACATCATGAATAGTGTGTTTTTAATAGATAATGTGTCAATCAAGGCCAGATATTTTTGGAGTTCGGGGACAAAAATGCCTCCCGAATTCAAAATCCGGAGGTCATCATAATGAATTCTTCTTTTGTTTCTTTGTATCTGATAAAGTGCTTACTATTCTATATATACACATACACACACACTACACACAAACACACACACACAGGTCCTCGTAATGAATTCTTCTTTTGTTTCTTTGTATCTGATAAAGTGCTTACTATTCTATATATACACACACAAACTCACACACACACACATAACAAACACACATACACACACACAAACTCACACACACACACAACAAACACACATAAACACACACACACACTACACACACTTCACACAAACTCAAACACACACACACACAACAAACACACATACACACAAACTCACACACACACAAACACACACACAACAAACACACATTCTCACACACAAACTCACACACACACACTACACACACCACACACACAAACTCACACACACACACTACACACACACTACACACACCACACACACAAACACTCTCACACACTACACACCAAAAAACACACACTACACACACACAAACACTGTCATACACACACACTACACACACACAAACACTCATACACACACTACACACACACAAACACTCACACACATACACACTCACACACACACTACACACACACAAACACTCATACACACACACTCACACACACAAACACTCATACACACACACAAACACAAACACAGACACACACAAACACTCATACACACACACATACACACTACACACACACACACACTACACACACACACAAACACACACACACACACACTACACACACACTACACACACCACACACACAAATACTCTCACACACTACACACCAAAAAACACACACTACACACACACAAACACTGTCATACACACACACAAACACTCATACACACACACACTCACACACACACACACACACACACACACACTACACACACACACAAACACTCATACACACACACACTACACACACACAAACACTCATACACACACACACACTACACACACACAAACACTCTCACACACACACACACTACACACACACAAACACTCATACACACACTACACACACACAGACACACACACTCATACACACACTACACACACAAACACTCATACACACACTACACACACACACACACACAAACACTCATACACACACTACACACACACAAACACTCATACACACACTACACACACACACAAACACTCATACACACACTACACACACACACACACAGACACACACAAACACTCATACACACACACACACTACACACACACAAACACTCTCACACACACACACACACACTACACACACACAAACACTCACACACACACTACACACACAGACACACACAAACACTCATACACACACTACACACACAGACACACACAAACACTCATACACACACTACACACACAGACACACACAAACACTCATACACACACTACACACTACACCCACACACACACTCATACTCACACTACACACACACAAACACTCTCACACACACACACTACACACACACAAACACTCATACACACACACACACACACACACACACTACACACACAGACACACACAAACACTCATACACACACTACACACACAGACACACACAAACACTCATACTCACACTACACACACACAAACACTCTCACACACACACACTACACACACACAAACACTCATACACACACTACACACACTACACACACACAAACACTCATACACACAGGTCCTCATAATTAATTCTATTGTTTCTTTGTATCTGATGGAGTGTTTACTATTCTGTTATAGTCCTCATTATACAGTACATTATGGCATAAAATATGAACTCATTTTGATTTAATTCTTAGCACAAGAGGCAATAAATTCTCTTTAGAATTTGGATTAATGAATCGACTGAATTGTGTCATCATTTTATGTCAAATACTTCAGTTCATGTTTTACATGGTTATAAAAATAAATCATAAAGGTCAAAAATGGCTCCTTACTGTAAAAGTTCATTTCTGACACTGGCATCAACTTACAGCAGTACAGCAGAGTAATGTCAGTTTTAAAATAAGGAACCAATCAGATAAATCTGGGGGCGGGACAAACGTGTTTACATATGGACAAGCTTATTGACTGTTTATAACAGTGTATGGGAGTTAATATGACTTCATTTCTGTCCGTCTAGAAGAATGCATCCTGTGTTAAACGTATGAATGGTTTGTTTTGACTATATTTTCTCTCTTCACTCATCAGGTGTTTTATTATCATGAAAAGGCGTTTTATCCGCTGGAGGGGCGTTTCTGGAAGAAGGTCAGATGGGCCGGCGATGTCCGAGGCCGCGATGCATCTATAGTGCTGCTGAAAGTGCCGTTCAGTTATAACGGAACGTTCAGCTGTCAGGTGAGGAACCCACCAGACGTCCACGGAAACGTTGGTGAGGTGCATCTACGAGTCGTCACCACAGGTGAGCGTCACTATGGCCAGAAACATCCTTGATGCAGATATGAATGTTTGAAGAATGCATTGCAAGCACTTAGCTCCGTTGTACATACTTACGCCAGGATGGTAGTTAAACTAAAACAGAAAACAGACCGTATAGAAGACAGTCTTCTCTTATGAGCACTATAGCGCCTCTTGTGGCAACGCTGAGAGTCTGACACATTTCAAACAGCAACAGTTTGAGTTGCCTGAAGCGTTTGCGTTCACATAATTATGTAGAGTCTGTTTCTTAATCTCGATGCAGAGATCTGTTTTTCACTTGATTTCTGTGTCATTCCAGGTTCTTTCTCCGAGATTGTAATTCTCTCTGTTGCCATCGGAGGCGCCGTTCTGTTGATTCTTCTCATTGTCATCATCATCGTGTCTGTGCGACACTGTCTCAAACAGAAGAATCCTCAACAAAACCGCATTATATTCCGACAAGAGCAAAAGGACCTGATGATGTGGTGATGCAGACAGAGAGAGAACGGTGTAGAATTAGTTTCTGTCAGGGATGTAATTAAATATTCAAGACCGAAAGAACCAAATAGCTTATTTTCTGGAGTTCACGTGCCTTCATCTGTAACACAAACACATTAGCAGGGGTGCTTAGCAAGCATTATTATTATTATTATTGTTCTGAAATGTAGACGTTCGGCTTGTGAAGGGTGACATTCTTTTTGTCTAGTCTGATTCAAATATTTTAGATTATTTCTCCGCCTGCATGCCAAACCTTGGTTTCTTTTCACTGTCCATTAATTCTCTTCACCTGAAAGAAACATACACTGCTATTGTATACTGATCGAATCAAATCTCTGATTGTAACTGTGATGATGATGATGATGACATCTGAAAGAGGAAGAGTTTAATCTGAATGAAGCTGCACAGTAACTGTTGTCGCCCCCTGTGTGTGGATGTATGTACTGCACTCATCACTCACTCAAAACACAAACACACAGCACTTATATTACAATGTGTGACTTTAAAGGGAAAGTTCGCCCAAAAATGAAAATTCTCTCATCATTTATTCACTGGATGTAAACAATTTCAGTGAAAAGGACTTAAATATTAATCTGTTTCTCACCCAAAGTGATCGTATCACTTTAGAAGACATTAATTAATCCACTGGAGCCGTATGGATTACTTTTATGCTGCCTTTATGTGCTTTTTTGAGCTTCAAAGTTCTGGTCACCATTCACTTGCATTGTATTGTTTTAATTTTTGGTTGAACTATCCCTTGAATGAAAAATCACTGACTGATGATGTAGTGACCACAAACATCACACACATGAAGATTTGACATGACTGCAGGTTTAATAAAAATCTCTCCTCTAAAACACCTGTAAATGTTATTTAAGAGTGCACTGGGTTTGATTGATGTGTACATTTGATCATGTTTCTAAAGATACTAAAATCTTTAAATGTGTATTACATACAGTATATAGATATATATATTAGGCCTATATTTGTTTAAAAGTGATTTATCAAATATTTTCTTTTTAGCATTAAAATAAATGTGGAAAAATGGTGATCAATGTTTTTGCATTTTTTAATGTGAAAGATGATTGTCAGAAGCAAAATAAACTGCATTAAAAACATTTAATGTGTTTTTACATTTGTTTCACTGTGAATGTTTCTGTGATATGAACGTGGATGCTGAGCAAAGTCTACAGTCTTACTACTGACACACACACACACACACACACACACACAGACACAAACATGCATGCACACACACAGACACACACACATGCATGCACACACAGACACGCATGCATGCATACACACACAAACGCACACTCACAAACACACACACATGCATGCACACACACAAACACATGCATGCACACACACAAACACACATGCATGCACACACACAAACACACATGCATGCACACACAGACATGCATGCATGCATACACACAAACACACACATGCATGCACACACACACACATGCATGCACGCACACACAAACACACACATGCATGCACACACACAGACACACACATGTATGCACACACACACAAACACACACATGCATGCACACACACACACAAACACACACATGCATGCACACACACAAACACACATGCATGCACACTCACAAACACACACATGCATGCACACACACAAACACATGCATGCACACACACAGACACACACATGCATGCACACAAACACAAACACACACACTCATATATATATACACACACACTCACACACATACATGCACACATACACACACAAACAAATACACACATTCACACAACACGCATGCACACACACATATACACACACATACAGACACACACACACACACAAACACACACACAGACACACACATATTTTAAAGAATGTTGGTAACCAAACAACATTGGTGCCTATTGACTTCCATTATATGGACAAAAAAACAAAAAAAAAAAAACACTGAGACATTTCTCAAAATATCTTTTGTGTTCCACAGAAGACAGAAAGTAATACAGGTTTGGAATGACATGAGGGTGAGTAAATGATGACAGAATTTTCATTTTTGTGTGCACTATTCCTTTAAGAATATAGAATTTATGACTAATAGGGTTTTGTTTTTGTTTTTTTTCACATGTCCAGATGATTTGTTGGCAAGTAGGGTTGATGACAGCAAGGATTTCAAGATCAGGATGTAGACTGTAATAGGCAGGTGCTTTTAATGTTGTTGCTGATCATTGTAAATATAGAATGTACATTTCATCAAAGGCATTGAAATGAGACAAAAAGCAATGTACTGTTATTCAAAAGTGGAGAAAGCAGATATTCTAATATTAAATATTCATATTAGATATTCTAATATCTAGATATTCAGTCTTAAAAACATCTACAGATGTTCATTGATATAGTACACATAGAGTATATTGTGAGGGGTGGATATAACAACCTCACTTTTAACTTGCACTCTGTTTCTATTGTGACTACATACCATATACACCGATCAGCCACAACACTAATATTGTGTAGGTCCCCCTCATGCCGCCAAAACAGCACCAACCCACATCTCAGAACAGCATTCAGAGATGATATTCTTCTCAGCACAATTGTACAGAGTGGTTATCTGAGTTACTGTAGACTTTATCAGTTCAAACCAGTCTGGCCATTCTCTGTTGACCTCTCTCATCGCTCACTGGATGTTTTTTGTTTTTCATTCGGAGTAAATTCTAGAGACTGTTGTGTGTGAAAATCCCAGAAATACTCAAACCAGCCCGTCTGACACCAACAATCATCCATGTGATTATCTAATCAGCCAATCGTGTGGCAGCAGTGCATAACATCATGCATATACGGGTCAGGAGCTTCAGTTAATGTTCACATCAACCATCAGAATGGAGAAAAATGTCATCTCAGTGATTTCGACCGTGATTGTTGGTGTCAGACGGGCTGGTTTGAGTATTTCTGGGATTCTCACACACAACAGTCTCTAGAATTTACTCCGAATGGTGCCAAAAACACCATGTTATGGCTGATTGGTGTATTTTATATCTGATTTTAAAAAAATTTATGTCTATTCCAGATCTGTTGTGCTGCATGCAACCCTGCGTCTGATCCCAGTGTTGAAGCAAGTCCAAAAAGGTCTTCAAATGTAAAATGTTGTGCACATCTTGGAAGAGCATTCAGGACTGTGCCAACATTTCTTTGTCCCCAGTGCAGTGGAGGATGATGATGATCAGGTATCATTCATAGTAAAAATATGTTTTATTCATTGAGACCCCATCTGTATTTAATTGTAGAATTGGTTTGTGGAATTGCTCTGAGCACTGAATGGGAAGAGTGTCATTACAGGGTTAAAGATTAAATGTCAAATCTGAGATGCTGTCCTCTACTAATTATTAGAGCATATTTGTTGAATTAGGGTTATCGTTTGATGAATTAGTATCAACTTTTTTTTTCTTATAATTGAACATGGACGTTATTGCTTATTTCATCAAAAACTCCAGATATAAAGTACATCTAAACATCTTTATTAATGGTGCTCTCAGTACCTGAATGCAGAGCATTCTTCCCGAACTATCGGAGATAGTCACTATATTGTTGAACCACTTTTGAATAAGTGAGAGGGAGAGATGACAAACTGTTCTCTTGCTTGTAGAGGATAACCCTGACGGAGACACCCTGCCCCTAACTGTCCCCCGTATAATGCAGCGGCTTACCGGCCATGGACACAAGCCTCTTCTTATGTTAGAACTTCGGGAATTCAAAACCATGAGTGCATGCAGAGGATGCCAGAGCACAAGATTTGCCTCCCAGTTGTAAGTGCCTGTGCCAGAAAAATTACATTACCTACAGCACACATGGACAGCTATAATTCATTCAAAACAGTCATGTTGCAAGCCATCCATTTTGAAACTGGATTCAACAGAGTTTAAAATAAGCACTAGAATTGTATCCTACTGACTGTGTACATGTTAGCAGAAAAAAACATGCAAAGTAAATTATGATTTTATTAATCAAAAGTTTTTATTTTTTTTACAAATGTATTGGGAGTAAATTTCCTGCCTATGGAGTGATTTGGTCATGATTCATTGTAAAGTGCATTATTTTTTAACAATTCAACGGTCCATCGTCAATTATTCTGCTCATGCCACGGTTACCACACCTTAAGACATCGTTCAGGGTTTTATCTCAACACATTTTCTGGTTTTCGTCCCTAAAACGCTCTTGTGAGTGGATCTACTTTCTTCCACCACATATTCAGTGTCTTGCTTTAATACAGTCGGAGCCTTCGTTGCTAATTTGTAAACGTCACGTTAGAACTAGCAACGGAGGCTTGTGCTGCTTTACTCGAGGACTTACTGGAGTAACAAGTTAGTGCGTTTGTGCGTGTGTGTGTGAGAGTTTGCATTTGATGGATCAAAAGAGAGAAACTCATAAAATGAGGGAGATCGCTTCTGGGATTGCCTTTTGTGTTGCAGCTCTCATCAGAAGTAACATCGCTTCAACACCGGCATATTCCCGTTATAAACCTTAACAACCTTTTATCAATCCCACTGAGATGCAGGAGTGCGCTGACATGACAACTCTGTTTTTCTCTCACGAGTATGTTTGGGCCTTAAGTGCATGTGTTATGCGTATAATGTGTGTCCACGAGTGTAGGAGTGTGTGTGTGTGAGGGGGAGCATGAGGGTTTTTACCACAGATATCTCAGATCATATAGAAACTGTAGCATTGATCAAGTGTATCTTGCTCTGATACAGCTCAAGCCTTCGTTGCTAATTCGAAAACGTCATGTTAGAACTAGCAACGGAGGATGTGCTGCCCCTCTCTCTCTCTCTCTCTCTCTCTCTGTGTGTGTGTGTGTGTGTGTGTGTGTGTGTGTGTGTGTGTGTGTGTGTGTGTGTGTAAGCGAAATGGGGGGGCAGTGCTTTCCACTACAGCTGTGCGAAGCTGATTAGGGCGAAATATATTGAAACATTAAAAGTTATTTCGGATAATATAAATTGTTGTATTGATCAAGTCGCAGGGGTGCGGCTCTATTTGTCGGTTGTGACTGGAGTCTCAGTGTGCGCGCGTGTGTTTGTGTGTGAGCGTGTGTAAGTGTGGGGGAGACGAGGGAGTGTGAGGGCTCTTTTTAACCGGAATTTAAATATATGCTGGATATTTTAGACATTGTTTGACATTCTTAACCAATTTACTTTAACCAATGACTTTGTTTATATGGTTATTTTGTTGTGGTAGCCTGTAGGGCTCTTTGAAATAACTGAAATAATTTGGTGAAGTGATATGGAACCGTTCCGTGAACCAATCAGAATCAAGCATTCAACAGACCGGTGGTATAAAGTGTTATAAATGAAATTGCACAGAACAAATTCATTTATAAACTATGGGCAATACCTCAGATTCTGGAGGAGTGACAGGGTTTTGAATGAGCCCAATTTCCCACATTTGGTTGGGGCTCAGATTGCCCTCTGTGCGGAGAGGATGGCTATTCCGACCACAAGTGAAGGATTCAAGGTTGGCAGGAACACATACTGACAACAAAACAGGTGCAGGCTGTTGGTTGGATCAAGTAACTCTTCCTCCTCAAGAGTGTGTAAGACATCATAGAAGATGTTTATAACTGCCATCCATGTCACGCCAAAGGCATTCAATGCTGAGAAATGCAGGCAAACCAATGTGTAATAATTTGATTAACACGGCACCTTGTTGCATAAATGTTGAGTACAAACAGTCACCCTTAAAATTAGAATACTCATAAATTTAGGTCTAGGTATGACTATTTAATTCATCTTGATGCTTACCGGTGGTTATGCACGCCTGACATGTTACTTCCCCTCCCACAGCCTCACTCGGAAAACATGCACATAGCGATCTCCACATTTTCTACTCCTCGGTCTCCTCGAACTCTGAATGCATAAGTCATTAAAATGGCATAGCTGTTTTAGAAAAGAGGCCCAACAGTCTAATAAGCATAGTCAATGTCCATTTATTTTTGGTCATGTTTGTGAAGACACCTAATGCTTTCAGACAGTTTACAGAAAAATATGGAAGTATGGGAAAAACATTTCATCCTCATGATGTTCCAAACATATATGACTTTATTCTCTGACAAGACTCAGTCACTATCAACTATCTTTTATAAAATAAAATAAAATTGTTTTAAGTAAGAAAGCAAGTCAAACAGGTTTGGAACAACAAAGAATTGAAGGCAATTTACATTTTGTGATGAACTTTTCCTTTGATGAAACACGTGTCATACACAAGATGGACAAACAATGCTTATCCATTTAAACAAAAACTTCTGAAAAATACAAATTGTCTTACCTTAATGGAAACCCGTGTCTCTCCACCGACTGAAGGAAAAAACCAAGGGCAGTTGCTGCGTTGTTATCTGTAGCAGCTCCAAGGTACATGATCTGAGAAACATTATCTAATGTTACATTTATACATCCCATCAGTCATTTTGTATGTATTTTTCAAGGCAAACAAAACATAGTGAAGAGAAGAATTACAAAAATACCTTTCTGGAGTAGCTATCTATGGCACCGAAAATCACAAGGCAATACCTGATAAAAGATAACATTAGTTATTAACAGTTTACATACAGTTGTGCTCAAAAGTTTGCACACCCTGGCAGAAATTGTGACATTTTGGCATTGATTTTGAAAATATGACTGATCATGCAAAAACACTGTCTTTTATTTAAGTATAGTGATCATATGAATTCATTTATCATCACATAGTTGTTTGGCTCCTTTTTAAATCATAATGATAACAGAAATCACCCAAATGGCCCTGATCAAAAGTTTACATACCCTTGAATGTTTGGCCTTGTTACAGACACACAAGGTGACACACACAGGTTTAAATGGCAATTAAAGGTTAATTTCCCACACCTGCGGCTTTTTAAATTGCAATTAGTGTCTGTGTATAAATAGTCAATGAGTTTGTTAGCTCTCACGTGGATGCACTGAGCAGGCTAGATACTGAGCCATGGGGAGCAGAAAAGAACTGTCAAAAGACCTGCGTAACAAGGTAATGGAACTTTATAAAGATGGAAAAGGATATAAAAAGATATCCAAAGCCTTGAAAATGCCAGTCAGTACTGTTCAATCACTTATTAAGAAGTGGAAAATTCAGGGATCTCTTGATACCAAGCCAAGGTCAGGTAGACCAAGAAAGATTTCAGCCACAACTGCCAGAAGAATTGTTCAGGATACAAAGAAAAACCCACAGGTAACCACAGGAGAAATACAGGCTGCTCTGGAAAAAGACGGTGTGGTTGTTTCAAGGAGCACAATACGACAATACTTGAACAAAAATGAGCTGCATGGTCGAGTTGCCAGAAAGAACCCTTTACTGCACCAATGCCACAAAAAAGCCCGGTTACAATATACCCAACAACACCTTCACACGCCTCACAGCTTCTGGCACACTGTAATTTGGAGTGATGAGACCAAAATAGAGCTTTATGGTCACAACCATAAGCACTATGTTTGGAGAGGGGTCAACAAGGCCTATAGTGAAAAGAATACCATCCCCACTGTGAAGCATGGTGGTGACTCACTGATGTTTTGGGGGTGTGTGAGCTCTAAAGGCACGGGGAATCTTGTGAAAATTGATGGCAAGATGAATGCAGCATGTTATCAGAAAATACTGGCAGACAATTTGCATTCTTCTGCAGGAAAGCTGCACATGGGACGCTCTTGGACTTTCCAGCATGACAATGACCCTAAGCACAAGGCCAAGTTGACCCTCCAGTGGTTACAGCAGAAAAAGGTGAAGGTTCTGGAGTGGCCATCACAGTCTCCTGACCTTAATATCATCGAGCCACTCTGGGGAGATCTCAAACGTGCGGTTCATGTAAGATGACCAAAGACTTTTGACCTGGAGGCATTTTGCCAGAGTGTGGACTTTCAGCCTAAGTTGTCAAGCTTCTCATCTGTGATCTTAGAGTAGGTGTCTTTTACAGAAATGCCATACTCATTGAGATGATGGTTGTCTTTGTTGAGACACCAAGGAGCTGGGCAATACATGGAACAGACAGCTGCATATTCACTAGTTTCTGAAGATGCTCTCTGGAAATAATCAACTTTGGAGGTCCCTTTACTCCATATTGCTCTTCAAGGGCAGTTATGGGTGCCCTGTTATTTGCAATATGCCTCTCCACTGTGTTTTTTAAGGTTGAGAGTTCATTAAGCAGTTCTTCTGGGACTGTAATTTGATCATACACAGAGGTGAAAAGAAGCTCATGCTTGCATACAAACTGGAAATAGTCTAAATCCAATGGTTGGCACTGCATACTGCAGTTTGGAGAGCAGTCTCTCCATTATCATCTTTCACAGTTCAACACTGATGGCATCACTGTGCCCTACAAAATAACAGTTTCTTCAGTAAGTTATGAAATATACAAAATGCTAAATAAGGTTTGTATGATCTTCTTGACTACAAGATATTATGGAAATTACAGCTTAATTTGTTATAATATTACTTTCTGTATAGCTGCTATACAAATACAAATTAATTCTCGACAGCGTATTTGTTGACATCAGAGGATCTTCTTACGATTGTCAATTATCTGTTATCACTAATAATTCCTTACAAACATGTAAACATGTTAGAGATCTTTAACTGATCTCTAACTTCTTTATCTGAAGCAAACGCTCTTAATACATACGGTGGCTCTGAACCGCACGGTGGAAAAAATAAATAAAACGGTGTCTCAGTTCCTTCCTGAGCCTAAGTCTTAAATTTTTTTCTCTCTTCAAAAAAAAAAAAAAAAATAAAAAATAAATAAATAAATAAAAAAATAAAAAATTCTCTTTTCAAAAAAATTTTTTTTTTCTCTCTTCAAAAAAATGCATGCGGTACCAACCTTGGCCACCAGGTGGCACTGTCAGTAAACATGTAATCTTATGCTTTTAATGCTTTCTCTGTTGCTATATAGCTGAATAATACATTTATTATTTATTTAAGGGTTTGCAAACTTTAAGACAAAATCAGGTTACATATCTTTGTGTATTCGTTGTCGTGTAACAGCTGGAGTTATTTTTTTGTTTGAAATTGTTGGTCTTTCTAAACCATCTATGCCGTTTGCTCAGTGTTACATGGTGGAAAAAAATTAGCAGTACCCCCCCCCCCCCCCCAACAACAGAAATCATTATACTTTTATAGCTTCACGCCCATACTGCTAATAGGATACTATAGGAGATTCCTCACCCCTCACCAATTTGTTTGGGATGAGCATAACTGTCTAGCTCATGTTTAGACAGACCAACAATATTTGGATATTTATTTGACATTCTTCATCTGGAACTCTTCACTTCTGCAGTAGACAGTGTGTTTCAAAAGCATAGACAACTTGTTACATTAAAATATATTATTATAATTAAATTCCACCATGAAAGTCTGCACGTGACATCCCCGTTCAGTCACGAGGATTTAATTTATAAGTGATCTTTTCGTTTAGAAATTAGATTACTTACAACAATATTAACATTACCAGATGTACCCCTAACACTTCAAAAGGACAGACATAATAATCATTTCCCCATGTTTGCCTCAATACATTCCTTCACTTCCACCATGTAACACTGAGCAAACGGCATAGATGGTTCAGAAAGACCAACAGTTTCAAACAAAAAAATAACTCCAGTTGTTACACGACAACGAATACACAAACATATGTAACCTGATTTTGTCTTAAAGTTTGCAAACCCTTAAATAAATAATAAATGTATTATTCAGCTATATAGCAACAGAGAAAGCATTAAAAGCATAAGATTACATGTTTACTGACAGTGCCACCTGGTGGCCAAGGTTGGTACCGCATGCATTTTTTTGAAGAGAGAAAACATTTTTTTTTGTTTTGTTTTTTGTTTTTTTGTTTTTTGAAGAGAGCAGATCATTTGTGATCTGATCAGTGTCTAAAGCTAATGACGTAACTTCGAGGGAGGCATCCCTGAGTCCGTTGTACACGCCCCAATCTCCTGACTCCACCCCCACGTCAAAACAGTGTTTCGTTTGAAAGGATGCGTCATCCGGAAGTCGCATTTGTCGGCCGCATACCTCATCGAGGCTGCCTCTCTCACTTTTTTTTCTTTCTTTTTTTTTTATCCATTGTCAATACCTTTTATGTATATGCACTTACATTTATACAATTGTTAACCTTTTTTGCATTCCCAATAAAAAAATTAAAAAAATGAGACAGCCTCGATGACGTATGCGGCCGACAAATGCGACTTCCGGAGGCCGCATCCTTCCAAGGAGACAGCCATAAAGTGAAACGCACAGAACAGTGAAGAGCAAAGGGAAAACGGTATCACGAGCTCACACTTGACGGAAACGCAGATTAAAAGGAGCGCTGCAAAAGAATTAGCAAAGGAAAAGATGTTTGGCAAAATCATTGCTGCTAAAAATCTGTTGCAGAGATAAAAAAAGGATCAAAGTTCTTAAGTTTCTTTTACAACAGTCATTGATTTTTGCAAATATTTATATCTTTATTTTTTGCTATATTTTATTTATATTTTGCAATCCTTTATTTTTGTTTGCAAAATTTTTTTTTCTCTCGATACTTTATTTGTCTTTTGTGATACTTTATTTTTTTTTTGCAAAACAAATTGTATTTTTTTGCTCAATACTTTCTTTTTCTTTTGCAAAAATGTATTTTCTTTTGCAATACTTTATATTTTTGCAAATATATGTGGCATGCATTTGATTCCATAAAACTTCCTTTAACGTAGGGCTCCTGGGGCGAGATTTACTGTAATTCACACAAATATTTCTGTCAAAACAGGGGATTTCAGCTGCGCCATTGCCCCTGTAGCCCCGCCCCTAGCCCCGCCCCTGATGGACACATGATATAAATACACGATTACCGGCGATGCAGAGATGTTCTCAGAGGACGCTTCAAACTAACAAGGTAAAGTCTTTGAACGGTATTTTATAAATACATTTTCAGATAGGTTAGGATGTATTTTGGACATTTGCATTCCACTAAGCCTATTCAAAGCTACTTTTTAGTCTGTTTGCTTTGTGCAGTCTGTATGGGTGTAGCCTAAATTCTCTGCTTTCAGATGCAGGAAGTGGTCGAGTCTGTTCTAGCCTACCATTACATTTATTATTAGAAAACAAAAGAATATTAGAAATTAGCCAGGAGTGCCAACATCATTGCCAACAACGGTATTCAATGAATGTATATGCTATATGAATGTATATGTATTTGGCAGATGTATTAGACCCAGTGGCAGCTCATCACAGATTTTTCCAGGGAGGCAAATATGTAAATCAGTATCGAAAGATCAACCAATAAAACATTGTGAGTGGGTCTAAATATGTTTTCTGCTGGTAATCATGCTCCTGTATCTCAAAATAGCCTTTATAAATACCAATGTGATTATGATCTTTCTGATCACCAATTCAACACTCATCAATACAGTAAACGAACAGAACAAATCATGCAGTGCCAGCGACAGACATTTCTAATGGGGCTTTTCCACTGTGGATAGTACCTGGTACCTGGTACTTTTTTCAGTACCACCTCGGTCGAGGTTCCAAGTGAGCCGAGCTGATACTAAATGTGACGTCAAAACCTTGCAGATCACTGATTGGTCAGAGAGAATCGTCACTACCAGCGTCACTGGATTTGCGACATGGGACATCAACCCGCTAGTTTTAAAGTTAGCAACAGCGACCGCAGTATCATTTGTTCACATGACTTTCGAATTGTAAAAAGAAATGGCTGTGCGCAGATCCACGCTGTGGTCAGTAAACGAGGTGCAGATGTTCCTCTCGTTAGCGACAAATGAAACGACTTGAAATGGAAAAAGTCTTTCAGGAAGTGTCTCAGCAGCTGTTGGCCGCACACGGCTTCCACCGGACCTACCAACAGTGTAGGGAAAAGTTAAAAAAACTTAAGTGACTACAGAACCATCAAGGACCACAACAGCTGGAGTGGTTCAAACAGAAGAAAGTGGAAGTGGTTCGACCAAATGGACACTATCTACAGCAATAGACCGGCGAGCAATGGGAGGGAGAGTGCCCTGGACTCTGCGTTGTTGGAGTCCACGATGGAGGATGGTACATTTTGTTACGTTAACTCTATATTCTGCTTGAAAGCTTCTCTTTATTTAGTTGACCAGCTGCTGGAAAGCTTGCTTCTAAAACAATCAGCTTTATGCAGCACAATGAGCTAGTAGCTAACAGCTAGCGGTCGGGTTAATGTTTGTGTCGCGTTTAAGATGATGTCACGGCAGTAGATCCACGATGAGGCGGCACTAAACTGCAGTGGAAAAGCAAGCTCAGAAAAGCGAGCAGAGTCGAACTGTAACGTGCAGTGGAAAAGTGCCATAAATGAATGGAGGACCCCGTTCCATGTACAGTAACATCTACTCACATAATACAGTAGCTGTGTGTAGAGGAACTGCATTCTCCACGGCTTCATTGAGTCCAATTTATATATGATCCTGTCGTTCAGTCTTTTACATGTTTTAAATCTTTCACTAATTTTTATTTAACACATTTGTAAAGTTTTTCTTCACTTGTAGTGTTAACCACAGGCAGGTTGATGATGATGATGATGATGATGATGATGATGAATTAGTGTGATACTGAAAGCTGATTGGCTATAATGTTTGTCTCTGAATGCGGAAAGAGGCACATTTGATTTTGCCTTCGTTTGACCTTCTTCGGAGTGTTTTTGAACCGAAGCAGATGATGTTTCTCATTTGAATATCCATTTTGATTGGTCAGTTTACTAATGAGAGGAGGCAGTATGCCGTTTGCCTCCTAGCATTCATGCCCATTCATACACGAAAAAAAACATATTTTACCATTAACAGCATCTGAAGTATGTACATTAGTATGTAAATTGATAAAAATCATATGTTAATTTGATCACTTTTGTTGTTGCGTTCATTTTGAATACATTTTTGAGAAGGCTCAGCCTCTCTTGCCTCCACAATTAAAATCTAAACGTCTTTGTGTTCTTTTTTTGGATTTTTCCCCTTTTTCTCCCAATTTGGAATGCCCAATTCCCACTGCACTTTTAAGTCCTTGTGGTGGCGTAGTGACTCGCCTCAGTCCATGTGGCGGAGGACGAATCCCAGTTGCCTCCGCGTCTGAGACCATCAACCCACGCATCTTATCACGTGGCTTGTTGAGTGCGTTGCCACGGAGACATAGCGTGTGTGGAGGCTTCACACCATCCACCGCAGCATCCACGCTCAACTCTCCAAGCGCCCCACCGAGAGCGAGAACCACAAAATAGCGACCACGAGGAGTTTATCCCATGTGACTCTATCCTCCCTAGCAACCGGGCCAATTTGGTTGCTTAGGAGACCTGGCTGGAGTCACTCAGCACACGTCTTCTTTGTGTTCTTAACCTGTTCAGCTCTTAGGGGTTTTTTTTGGAATTCCGCCTGAAACTGACATACCCAAATCTGAAGGCTCCTCTTACCCACATACAGTGAAGTAAATGTACAATTTTGGTCTCATTTTAAAGGAAACCTAATTATTGTATAATTAATAATTATCAATAATTGTTATTGTATGTGTTCAAACTACTGTAATAAACCCAAAACAATAGGTTTTTTTTTTCTTTGAATTATGTCTTTGAAAGTGCATAATTCTGGCCCTGTATGCTCTTTTTATATATAGCAGGTTTTGTTTGATTCCACTAGATGGCAGCAAACATTGAAAAAAATAGTTTTTTCTCTATCATTCACTATTCAAAAGGTATTACTATGAAACCGAAGGGAGGCAAAGTGGCCATTTAGTGTCTCCAAGGTCCCAGGTTGCAAAAACGAGCTATTACAAAGAATATTACACCAAAAATCCTACTTTTACTATTTGATATACATGACAACAACACTTACAAGGATTCCCAAACAGGTTTTCTTATCATCTTTTCAAAGACACACAAAATATTAACGGGATAGATGAAAATGAGACCTGAGACATGAACATACTGAAGATGTTTTTATTTATTTATAATATCATAACAAATGTATAAACCTGTCTTTTGCTGCAGGTTTTGCTTTTTTGGAGCTATATTGAGATAAATAATAAACTATAAAAAT
This sequence comes from Myxocyprinus asiaticus, assembly GCF_019703515.2. Classification (NCBI taxonomy): domain Eukaryota; kingdom Metazoa; phylum Chordata; class Actinopteri; order Cypriniformes; family Catostomidae; genus Myxocyprinus; species Myxocyprinus asiaticus. Next base: position 440,079 of record NC_059382.1, on the reverse strand, counting down.
AAAGTGCATGTGTGCGTCTGCAAGTGCTTCGGCAATATGAAGTGTGTCTCACGTGAGCGCACGATACAGGCCTCGTGTTGACGCCCAACTGTGCACAGACTGTGATGATGATGATGATTATCTCAGGCTCTGATTGGTCGGGAGGGAAAGACATGTCTTTGGACAGCTTAGATCATCAGCTTTCCAATGATATGTGTCTCATCATTATCCGTGGACGATACCATATTTGGCCGATTTTATGAAAATAACTTATGTTCTGCACTACGGTGTTTACAAATATAAAAGATGTTTGCGATTCATTCGGCGATTATTTGATCTGTTGTTTTATTCCAACAAAAACTAAATATACATAATCTGGAGAATGAGAGCTTTTGCTTGCTATATGGATTATCAATGTTCATCAAATCTGAGCGATATGAAAAATATTCATAGTCCTACTTGATTTTTATCTGTATATTTGCTGCGGAAGTTGGAATTTAAACATTCAAATCCTGCGCAATAAATAAAAAATGGCTTTGTGTGAAAAGTAGAGGGTCTAAGCTTTGTAATGATACCACATATGACTGTTAATGTTCCATCAGGACATATAAATATTGAAGGATGATCGTGATTATATAATTTTCAACCCGGGGGCGTGTTTAAGAGCTGAAGTGGTTAAGCACCCGTGTAGAACAGCATCTCTCACGTGACACCTATTGTGTATTTTATTACAGAACAAGAACACTTACACACAAAATATACATACAGAGGATCACAATGTACTCACTGTTACAATCATAGTAGCATCAAAGAGTAAAAACAGAAAGAGAGAAAGAAAAAACTACAAATAATAATAAACCAAATAAAGCCAGGGGATAACTTGAAACCTTTTCTCTTGTTAATTCATTTTAAGTATTCTATACTTTTGTTTTGCCTTTTTATTTCTTGCATCTTTTAGAGTCTCAATATAATGCATCGGTTCAGTTTTAAATGGTATGATGTTAGGTTTATTGTTTGCCCATTTTTGTTCGTGTATATGGTATTTTCCATATATAATTAACAGATTAATCACCACATTTTGTTCCAAACTCTTATTCTTATACAAGAAAAATATATCTTTACCAGTTAGCCGAATCTTTAATTTTGTGTGTTTAAGTATTAAATATTCAATATCAATCCAACAAAATTGGGTAAACACACATTCAAAGAATAAATGTTTTATGGATTCTTCCTCTAAGTTACAAAAGACACATGTGGTCTCCATGTCTCTAAAAAAATCTTGAGACTACTTTTTATCACAGGGTAAATGAAATGAATAACTTTATATGTGACTTCTTTAACTTTATTGGTGAGACAGTATTTACTAGGTAACTTCTAGACCTTTCTCCATTCAGTGTGATTATACAATGAATTCCAATATGGTTTGCATGTAGGTAATGATGTATTTCTGCATATTGTTTTTATAAAGAAGTTAAGTTTTATCTAAAATCTCCACACCATTAATACTTATCTGAGTATTATATACAGAGATACACTCAGAGGATCACCTGATAAGAGTTGAATAAGGCCGCCAGGAATGGCATCAAAAAACCATTCCAAACTCTTTAGCAGTCACCGGAATCTTATAGTAATTGAGAAATTCACAATAATTAAAAAGTTGTCCATTACTCTTAAATAACTGTCTCACCAATACAATACCGTTATCATACCAGTTTCTAAAAAATAAAGATTTGTTTTTAAACTCAATATTCTTGTTATTCCAAATTACAGATTTGTGTGGAGAGTAGTGATGTTTATAAATGTGCATCCATAATAAAAAAGCCTGTGTATGAAAACGAGAGCTTTATTGGAACCTTGTTTACATCAAAATTACATCTAAAACAAAATTCCAAACCTCCCAACTTTCCAAAAATCAGGTCAGGGATGATGTTCCATATTTTGTCTTTAGAGCACAAATAATTCTTTATCCATTTATTCTTAAATATGCAATTTAGCAGTATTAAAATCAAGTACATTCAGACCACCTTCTTCAATGGGATTGCATAGAATCCTCTTTTTTTTAAATAGTGTTAAAGAATTCTCCAAAACCAAAAAAATGTAAGGTCTCCAACATTAAATTATGATCAATGGTATCAAATGCTTCAAAATAAATCAAATAAAACCATTATCTGTAATAAAATTGTTGTAATCGATTAAATCCAAAATGAGCCTTATATTATTACAAATGTGTCGACCTTTCATAAATCCCGATTGACCTACTTCAATTGGATTGCATAGAATCGTCTTTTTTAAATAGTGCGGTCTGTTCTTCCAGATGAAATTAAACAAAACAGTATCATGTACTTTTATGACTGATTGTGGAACATCTAATGCAAGAGCTGTATACACTAAGCATGATAACCCTTCAGTTTTAGATAATATTCTACCTTTCAATGATAGATCTCTCATTAACCATGAATATAATTTGTTTAATTTTCCCAATAATTGGTGTAAAATGTAAATTATTTCTCTCCTTTTTGATCTTTTCAGATCTTGATACCTGAATAATCTACCACCTCCTTCACTGGTGTACCATGTATTTTATTAAGGTTACAAGTTCTCAAAGGAAACAAAACATATTTTTTAATGTTTAAAAACAGATACAGATGAGAAAGCATTAAGACAATCAATAGTTCTTTTTATTTCAGTTTCATTTAGCAAAAAAAGGGTAGTATCGTCCACTAATTGGGAGCATTTTGTTTACCACAAAATGTATCTCTTTTAGTGGCAGTGGTGGCTCAGTGGTTAAGGCTCTGGGTTACTGATCAGAAGCTCAGGGGTTCAAGCCCCAGCACCACCAAGACGCCACTGTTGGGCCCCTGAGCAAGGCCCTTGACCCTATCTGCTCCAGGGGTACTGTATCATGGCTGACCCTGCACTCTGACCCCAGCTTAGCTGGGATATGTGAAAAAAAAAAAAAAGAATTTCTCTGTATAATGTGTGATAAATAAATATAATTATTAAATTATTTTAATATGTATGGCCATAGTTTGTGTTACAAGTGAAAAAAGTAAGGGTGAGATTGGGCAGCCCTGTCGTATGCCTCTACTAATTTTAAACCTTGATGTTGTTCCATATGGCAACTTAATTGAGCTGTTACTGTTATTATATAATGTTCGAATAGCTCATTTAAAGAATTCTCCAAAACCAAAAAAATGTAAGGTCTCCAACATGAAATTATGATCAATAGTATCAAATGCTTTAAAAAAATCAATAAATAAAATAAGACTATTATCCGTAGTAAAATTGTTGTAATCAATTAAATCCAAAATGAGACTTATATTATTACAAATGTGTCGACCTTTCATAAATCCCGATTGACATTCATCAATTATGGGATCAAGACAATCCTTTAGTCTTTCAGCAAATATACGTGCGAAAATGTTTGCATCATTATTAATCAATGTAATCGGGCGCCAATTTTCTAAAAGTAATACATTTTTATTGGGCTTTGGTAATAAAGTTATCAAAGCATGTCTCAGTGATCTTGGTAAATAACTGTATTGTATAGCTTCTCTAAATACTGCTAACAAAAAAGGTGACAATTCGTTTTGAAAATATTTATACAATTCACTAATTAAACCATCATTCCCTGGTGACTTATTGTCTTTAAGTTTAATACAATAGAGTACTTCATTTAAAGATATCTCTTGGTCACATATGTTCATATTAGACTCACTTATCTTTTTAGCATCCTCTTTAATAGAATCTAAGAATGACTCAATTTGTCGTCATAAGAATAAAATTTCTCATCAAATTTGGCCACATATCTTGATATTTCCATAATATTTTCTGTTAACTGTCCATTAATATTCAGTTTGACCACTGATGTGAGTTCTACATTTTTCTCCATGTTAAAAAACCTAACCATTTCTTCCTTGATCTAATAAAGGCACCCTTTGCTTTATATTCATATATTTGATCTAAATCTAATTGTAATAATTCATTTTTCCCTTCTTGATCTCTCTGGAAATTGCAGTTTAGATTTATAATTTCACATAATTTGTTCTTATGTTTTGCTATTTCTTTTCCTCTCCTTATGTCTAAAGCTCAGATTTTTTCATTAATTCCCAATTTAAACGAAAATATTTGTTGACTTTGCCTCGTTCCAACAATCTATAATAATATTTTTAACATGATCTCTGAACTGCTCATCTGTCAATATGTTTTGGTTCATTTTCCAGTATGTAATTGTTTTTACATCATTATATTTTGTTGTATGTAGTGAGAAAAATGTGTGATCTGTAAGAACAGAAGGATCTATAGAGACCTCTTTAACATAATTCACGAAATACCTTGAAATTAACCAATAATATATACGTGACTGCTGAGTGAGGTTCCTTTACACCATGTAAACTGAATTTTATCTGGATACTTATGTCTCCATATATCAATTAAAAACAAAAGTAGAACATAAATTATTCAGTTCTAGAAGAACAGATCTGACATTTGGACGAGGAGGAAAACAGTCCTTTTCCGAATCCCATATTGTATTAAAATCTCCTCCAATTACTAATTTTGCATTGCTAAACTTTTTCTACTATTGTTTGAATCTGGTCTTCGGAATTTAAAATAAAGCTTTATTTTGTGTGGTAAAGTTTGTTGCGTAGACATTACCCAAAATAAAAATGTCAGCATTCTTTTCTGTTCCCAATTTCACCCATCGACCTGAGTCATGCAGTTTAGTTTGAATCATTTTCCCCTTAAATGTACCTTTAAGACTGCAACACCGGCTGATCGATTATTCCCATATGACATCCGTAAATCATCCCCCCATTGACTCTTCCAAAAAATTATAATCTGACGAAGCATGTGTTTCTTGAATATAATAAGTCACATTTAAATTTCCTGCAAAATAAAAATACTGCTTTCCTTGTCAGCAAATCACGGATTCCCCTGACATTTATAGAACAAACTGACAAAGATACCAATGTGCTGTATTAACAATACCTTATCAAAAGTGAAACAAAACATGTTCCCATCACCTCAATAATGTAACTACAACCCAGATTGACCTTAATAATACTTAAGGTTTTTAAAAACTCTGATGTACAACATATGAACATTTTGGATATATTTCAATAACAGATAAATGGAACATTTCAGTCCTCAACGTAGTCCATTCCCAAGTAATGACTGTACTTTTAAAGACACTAAAATTGTGACCATATGCATTTCTAAATTCAAGATACTGTGTATGCACACAATCATATTCAGTCGTTAGGCATATATCTCTTTTCCATCAACGAAGGCTCGTACGCCGACGAAGTTAGTCTTCTTTCCTACCTGCCGAGCAGCCTCCACTTTTGGCCACAGTTGTTTACGTACGGCTTTGTCCATAGTTGTTAAATCCTCTCCAAATCGTATCTCCTTTGTCTTCAGATGGGTACTCGTTTTCGCAGCTTTCCAAAGCATGTCACGTGAGGATCTGGACACAAACTGGATGATGACGGTTCTCGCTTTCACAGCATTTCCTTCAAGTTTTCTTCCAAGCCGGTGTACGATGTCTACATCTTGTAGAAGTTTGCTGGTAAATTCTGGAAGAACTGCGCAACAAATATCCACCACTCGTGCCTTTATGTCTTCGCCTGCCTGTTCCACCAGTCCATACATTCTCAGATTCCATCTTCTTTTGTAATGTTCTTCCTCGTTGAGCCTGGCTTCAATCTCCGCCATTTTCTTATCATGTGCACCGCTGACCTCATGATTTATCTTCATCTCCTTCTTTACATTTTTCATGTCTTCTTTGATGTCTTTTACTTCATTGAAGAGGAATTCTGTCGTTTTCTTAAGAGCTTCAATGCTCACCGTATTTGCCCTTAAGAGTTCCTCTAATCCGTTGACTCTCATGCATCGTACGATGTTTTCTTGAATTTCAGACAAGGAAGGTTCATGTTTACCTTTCTTCGGATCAGGAGTGCTGGGGGTCGAATCAGGTAATGGAGAAAGTGAAGTGTTATGCACCAAATATGAGTGCAATGCTTGAATGTCAGTGCTGCAAATGTGTACTTCATCTTCTTTGCTTTTTCATCTTTGTTAGGCTTTTTTTCTTTGGCTTTTCTTTCCCTTTCTTTCCATTTTTCCACCATGGAAGATCACTGGGTTACACATCAGCTAGTTGCAAAGTTGAAGGACATAGTTACAATTTGATGATCTGATGATCAGTTATAAGACCTTACATTTAGATGTCCATGATTGGCCAATTTATTAAACAAAAAGAACGATTTAAGGTGAAGGAACAAACATTTATCCTCAGGGGGTCTGGGCAGCTCAGTGGTAAAGACGCTGGCTACCACCCCTGGAGTTCGCTAGTTCAAATCCAGGGCGTGCTGAGTGACTCCAGACAGGTCTCCTAAGCAACCAAATTGGCCCGGTTGCTAGGGAGGTTAGAGTCACATGAGGTAACCTCCTTGTGGTCGCTATAATGTGGTTCTCGCTCTCGGTGGGGCGTGTGGTGAGTTGTGCGTGGATGCTGCGGAGAATAGCGTGAAGCCTCCACACGCGCTACGTCTCCACGGTAACGCACTCAACAAGCCACGTGATAAGATGCACGGATTGGTGGTCTCAGATGCAGAGGCAACTGAGATTCGTCCTCCGCCACCCAGATTGAGGCGAGTCACTACGCCACCATGAGGACTTAAGAGCACATTGGGAATTGGGCATTCCAAATTATTGAAAAAAACAAAACAATATGCTATTATTTCATGTATTTATTTTAGGTTTTCTCAAGGTCTTGTAAGTTGATACGTTTACATGAACATCACCTATTTTTGGGCCAGTGGGACGGTTGTCACAGTGACTGTCACAGCCCATACTGGCATGAGGATGCCATCCCAGATGTGTTTGACTTCATTTGTGTTCTGCAGAAGAAAGAAAGATTTTTAGAAGAATATTTCAGCTCTCTAGGTCCTTATAATGCAAGTGAATGGTGACCAGAACTTTTAAGCTCCAAAAAGCACATAAAGACAGCATAAAAGTAATCCATAAGACTCCAGTGGTTTAATCCATGTCTTCAGAAGTGATATGATAGGTGTGGGTGAGAAACAGATCAATATTTAAGTCCTTTTTTATTCTGCCCAGTAGGTGGCTATACGCACGAAGAGTGAAAATTGCTAATAATCCTTAGAAAGACAGCTGGGGTTTTCGTTTTTTGTGTCATTAGCTGTGCCATGAAATAAAGTGTTTCTATAAGAATGTGCTTGACCAGACACTACATTGCCTCAAAGTATGAAATGGTTTTTCCTGTCTGTTACGAATGCATAGGGTTGTAGTCCTATGCCTTTCACTGACTACAGACTACAAATTCAACTCCGAATAAACACTCTATACACTTCAGTAAGCAGCCAAAAACATAATTTGTTATCACTTGTTGAACTACACTATATGTTTCAGTAAAACACACACATGTACATAAATTACTCTGCTCACTTGGAGAAATATCTTCCTTTTTTCTGACACAGGTGCTGTGTGCATACTGACTAGAAGTCCACCTGACTGACACCATGAAGCAGGAACTGTCTATGGTGCACCCTGTATTGGGTTTGGTCGTGGTTGGAGTGTGGTTAGGGGTCCAAATCTACTCTCGCTATGGGACGCGTGAGACGAACAGTATGTTATTAACATTTAATTCTTATTTAATCATGACAAACTATACATCATAAGAAAGGTCTAATACTTTAAGCTTTGATATTTATGTTTCACAATATAAATGTTACTGCCAGAGTAATTACTTAATTTATGTCAGCATATCAAAGCGAGAGTTATGTAAATGAATCTATTATAAAAACACACATACCTATTCAGTGATGTAAACCCTAACAGTGGACAACATCTAACACAACATTTAGTCCAAAAGTGTTCACATTTACAGAAATATTTATATATATATTCTCATATTTACTTCATAAAGAATAATTATGTTCATTTTCCACTTAATTATGCAGTATGATCCACTGACACGCTGTAATTCTTTGATAAGGTGCACAAGTTCATTTCTCATTCCAAATATGGTCAAGATAAAAGGAAAGTTTTGACATCATGCCAACCTCAGTGCCCACATGACAGGGGCGTCCCCATACCATACCATAGTAGGTATCAAGCATAAAACAAATCAGTTGACTGCTGAGACTTATTGTAAGTAAATAGACAATTACAAAAATTGCTAAAAAACTTCTGTGCACTACACAGATGCCTTTAACGGTCGTGCATTGTGCACTGTCACCACGGCTGCGTCCGAAACCAAAGTGCAACAGTTAATGATGGGCAAGGAGGAGGCAGGAACTGGCAGAACAGTCTACATAAAGTTTAATGAGAAACTCAACTTAAATCAAAACATAAACCCACAGACAGCGGCCGCATGTGGCTCTCTCTCTCTCTCTCTCCTGAACTGGCTTCCCTTTATCTCTCTCTCCCGCTGATTAGTTTCTCAGCGCCGGCCGTGTCACGCCCTCCTCCTCTTCACACAAAGGTAGCTGTCTTGTTGCCTCGCTGGCCAATCAGTCAGACTCAACAGACAGAGTTTGCGTACGAAAGCACCTCCAGAAACTGGTTTTAGACCGGCTACTGAGGCAGCATAATATCACATCGTTGCTAGGATACCAGCAGCTGATTAATGCCATCTGGTGTCCACTAAAGGTAATGCATCTGCTTCATCCAAACGATTGATTGAATAATCTAGAACAAAAACAAGAGAGTTTTGGCTATAACCAAGTGTATATAACTACAATACTACTTTCTCGACTGAAATGTAACCAACATTTGGAAAAAGTGAATACAGATTTACATTTATACACATTGGCTATCAATTGCCTCTTTGGCCGCCATTTTATTTTTATCTTCAGCTCAACCGCTGTGGAGCCACGTGCACAGGATTGTGGGATTTCATAGGCAGTGTAGGATACATCTATGCTGCCTTGAAAAAATCAGATGAAGGTATCTCAGTATACAAATGTGACAAACATTGGATTCCTGGTTTCAGACACGGCCCATGTCAACAACCGCGTCTCCCGCTGAAAGTGTTTAAACGGGATTGCTCCTCCCGCAAATATGGAAAGGGGAAAACAGACCCCATGGACACGAGCTGGGCCCCATGGGAGTTGTAGGCCCCTGGGCTTCAGCCCGTATAAGCCCGTGTGTTAATGCGCACCTGGGGACACTTACCTGTATGACTCAATCACCTGTGACATGTTAATGAGCTTGCACATAGAAGCGCAACTGTTATTAATCAACAGCATCGCTGTATAAATGACACTATCGTTCATTTTCCTTGAAGATATTCTAAAGTACAGTGTTTATTATAACAGATAAATGACAAAGAAATACAAATATAAAGGAGTGTATTTTAAACCTTCTTTCAGAAACTCAAATATTTAAAAGTTTGTTTCACTTTCGTGATAATTATGAATGGAAGACATTACAAACAACATCTCTTTTAAAGAGAAAATAAGGTTTGGACTTCATAGTTTTATACTTGTGCTCGTCATATAATGATTTGAGAGACTTCAGAAGACTTGAAAATGTTTCCGTTGAGGGAATATAGTGAGCAACGATGCTTCCTGGTTTTTACGGTGCATTGTGGGACTTTTAGGGGTGAAAGTTTCAGTGCACTGGAATGATTTTTCCGATTGAGTCAGCCCTTAAAACGGCCGACTCCTTGATCAGTGCCCTGACTAATGAACTAGGGAACTGATTGAGACGCACCTGTCTTAGAAAATGATTCATCCTCAAATTTGAAATGCAACATTATCAGACTTGTGGCTTAGCTCCATTATGTTTCTATGCATCAACAAGGTCAGTGTCATAATATTTCATATCAATATTTATGAAAAAAATTGCTGATCTCTCTACAATAAATTAGACCTTTTCTAACAATTTTGTTTTTTTTAATAACAAACTTCAAAGTGTCTCCTTTCAAAAGAGACCACAATTATGCCTGTAATACAATGTGGGGATGAACTACAACCATTGAATTTTGAGTATGTCCTTTTAGACTTGTGCTCTGAAACTGGTTAACTCTCTCTCTCTCTCTCTCTCTCTCTCTCTCTCTCTCAAACACATAGTGA
>NC_059382.1:402500-425000 GCF_019703515.2 Myxocyprinus asiaticus | reverse complement strand
ACTCTGTATCTGCTCCAGATATCCTCTTCTTTAATTAATATTTGTATTATTAATCCTATTTAAAATATGTCACATTAATATGACAGTAATTTAAGTGCAGCCTCTGTAAAAATATAAAGCCAAACATAAATGTGTAAAAATGATGATCAGTTTAATGGGGGGAAATATTAACCGACTAGTAACTCCAGTGTCGACTAGCAGCATCAGAACCGTTTAATCGACTAGTCTCGCACATCACTAATCCAGACTGTGATCAGTGAGTCTGTATTTGGTGAGGATCCGTCTCTGTTTTGGATCTCTTACAGTGTGGAGATATTCTGCTAGATTATACGTTCTGTTTAGGGTCCGATAACATTCCAGTTTGCTTTGGTTTTTACTTTCATTTTCCTAATGGTCCAAATATGAATTTGTGCTTTCTTTTATGATTTGGTTTATTGTGATTTGGTTTTGTTCAGCAGTGCTGGTCTGAAACTGGTGTTTGTTAGTTGTTAGTGTGTTTGTGAGTTTCAGAGTCAGCTGATAAAGGGGACTGGTTTTAGGCTTCAGCTCTTGGGTTTTAAGGGCTTCATGTTGCAGTGTGTTAGGGGAACTTGAATTTAGGTGTGTCCAGAATTTGAGGGATCGTTTTTCAATATGTATAATTAGGGGGTATCTGCCTAGTTCGGCCCGGCATGCATTAGTAGGTGTTCTTCTCTGAACTCTTCGAATGTTTCTACAGAATTCTGCATGCAGGGATTCTATGGGGTGTTTGTCCCATCTAGAGTAATCTGTCAGACAGAGTGGACCCCAAACCTCACATCCGTACAGAGCAATAGGCATAATAATACTATCAAAGATTTTACTCCAAATTGTTACAGGAATGTCTATTTGGATAAATTTGCCCTTAATAGCACAGAATGCTCTTCTAGCTTTCTCTTTTAGTGCATTCACTGCCAGACCAAACCCCCCCAAAGCACTGATTTTAAGACCGAGGTAGTCGTAGTGTAGGGTGTGTTTCCCAGAGTGAATGTGTATCTGGATTCCTGTAATCTGGCTTTTTTCTGGAAGATCATAATTTTAGTTTTTTTCAGATGGACTGTCATGGCCCAGTTCTGACAGTAGTTCTCCAGCAGGTCCAGGTGCTGCTGTAGTCCTTGTGCAGTAGATGACAGCGGCACCAGATCATCTGCATAGAGAAGAACTTCAGAGTTATTTGGAGTAAGACCGGGTGTTGCAGATTGTTCCAGTAGCACTGCTAACTCATTAATGTAAAAGATGAACAGAGTTGGACTCAAACTGCAGTCCTGTCTCACTCCACGCCCTTGAGTGAAGAATTCTGTTCTTTTATTGACAATTTTAACCTCCGCACCTGCTGTCTCTCACTGTCTCTCTCTCTCTCTCACACACACACACACACACTCACACTCTCTCTCTCTGTCACACACACTTACACACACACACACACACACACTCTCGCACTCTCTCACACACACTCACACACTCTCTCTCTCTGTCACACACACACGCACACACACACTCACATACACACATACTCTCTCTCTCTGTCACACACACATACACACACACATACTCTCTCACTCACATACACTCACACACACTCTCTCTCTCTGTCACACACACATACACACACACACACACATACTCTCTCACTCACATACACTCACACACACACACACTCTCTCTCTCTGTCACACACACACACACACACACACACACACACACACTCACACTCACACACACACACATACTCTCTCACTCACATACACTCACACACACACACACTCTCTCTCTCTGTCACACACACACACACACACTCACATACACACACACATACTCTCTCACTCACATACACTCACACACTCTCTCTCTCTGGAGTATGACCAGTTTTTGTCATAGGCCACAGTTATTAAGCAAATGCATTTGTCAGCCAATGCCTCTGCCACAGCGAGTGTCTGTGCTCATGTCATCATCATGCCCCTGGAGGTTAAATGTCACTTATAATTTGTTGATAATCCTCTTGAAATATGTGACGGTGCATTCTTGATATTTTGTATTTAGGGTTGAGAAAAGTATGGAAGTTCTGAATGTAATATTAACCATAAGAGATGAGGTGAAGCTGCCTTCAGACATTTACTGCAAAAATGTCATGTTTTATTACATTTGACCCTTTACTGTCGTTCTTGTTGTTTTTGTGTTTGTTGTATTTTCATCTGAATGTTTCCTTTAAATAAATGTTTAGACTCTGACCTGTGAAATACTTTGATTTTATGTATGACAAGCTATACAAATAAAAACTATAATTATTATGATATGGTCCTACAGTATGCAGATATCATGGCAGACAGAGAGTGTTCATCCATTCAAAACAATGAGCAAATACTTCAAATCACATAACTTCAGTGGAATCACTCCATCTAGCAGAATGTTACAGAGTTTGCCTGTAACTTACTATGGGGTCAAACGAAGTCAAATATTTATGATAAATACTGACACACTGATTCAAGGGCGTAACCATGTCTTCTAGGGGTGGGGGGGGTCATGGGTGTTGAGGTCACAAATATAATGGTCTGAATAAAGGCTTTAAATGCGATAAAAATATAATTATAAAATATTGGTTTTAAATAAGTACAATTGTTTTTTTTTACGTTCACACAGTACAAGACAAACACTGTGTCTGCATCGCCAGCAGTTCACCTGTTTCAGTCATCTTTTCTTTCTTTTGTGCTGATTCAAAGAAAAGACGAATATAATTTGAATTTCTTTTCATCAGTGATGTATCTGTAAAATAACATGACTGTGTCAGCTGGCTAGCAAAAAGAAAATACACACAATTATTTACGGCCATCACGTTGTCCCTCATGGTGTTTTTTCCCCAGAAGAATCTGAACACGATATTTTCTTCAAGAATCCGAACGCTGCTCTTCTCCATACAAAAACAGTTCATACTGAGCACTACTGTCAAGGCAACAATTCTTTTAATCCTAACTGATGCAGTGTGTAATTTCTAATTTCTTAAACAACCATGTCGGAAGACGTATCCCGTGGTCGTGGAAAAGATGTTACTGTATTTCAGAAGGGGCAGAAAAGACAACTCCTAATGAGATTATTTTTTTAAAGGCTTTATGTGCACATGAGTACTAAAACATTACAAAAACTAATTACGTAGGAAAGCATTTTGACGCTTTATGCCCCAGGAGCCTCTGAAAGTGTTTCAGCGGAACCGCTGTCCTCCGTCTGAATGACATCAGGCAGTTCAGCACCGATGCGCGTGCTCACTTGTGAGGCATGCTATCATCGAGACCAAGTCTAACTCCATGCCAAGAAAAGAGATGCTCTGAACCGGGGAGAGCTTGCTCTTTTCCCAATAGACCCGAAGCTCTAGACGGCTGAGGTGTGTAAGCACCAGGTCCCTGTGTGCACACAGCAACTTTCGAGAGTGTGCTAGAATCAGCCAGTCGTCGAGGTAGTTGAGTATGCGGACGCCCACTTCCCTTAACGGGGCAAGAGCTGCCTCTGCGACCTTCGTGAAGATGCGAGGGGACAGGGACAGGCCGAAGGGGATGACCTTGTACTGTTACACCCAGCCAAAGCAAACCGTATGAAGGGTCTGTGTCGAGGTAAAACGAGATGTGAAAGTACGCATCCTTCAGGTCTACCGCTGCGAACCAATCCTGATGCCGGACGCGCGCCAGAATGCGCTTCTGCGTCAGCATCTTGTACGGGAGTCTGTGTAAGGCGCTGTTCAGAACTCGCAGGACCAACCCACCGCCTTTCTTCGGTACGATGAAGTAAGGACTGTAGAACTCTTTCCTCATCTCGGCTGGAGGGACAGGCTCTATCGCGCCCTTACGCAGAAGGGTCGCGATCTCCGCATTATTCCGTTCCACAGAAGAAAGTTCAACATGTTTGCAGCAAACATGAGGGTGATGAACAAGATGATGACAGAATTTTTTATTTTGGGTGTGAATTTGTTTGTTCAACAACTTGGAAGTCCACTTCATTAGAAGACCAGAGTATTCACTCTTAAATATTAATACTGATTTTGTTCTAGTGAACATACGTGTGGATCATATATATAATATGAACATCCCTCTGTGACAGATAACAGCATTGAAATAGATATGAAGGTAAAGTTGAATACAGTATTTGTTATATTGATTTTTTTTTTATCATAAATGAGACAAATTCATATTAGTATGTTTCTTTATCTGTTGAATATATTCATTAGCTTCTCTTTATTCAGCTAATATTATACCTTTAAAATCTTGGTTCTCACAGGTTTTAAGGGTGCACTCAGTAATTTATTCCTAATTAAACAACTTTAACTCCTAAAGACATGAATTGTCATGAGCACTCATATTAAAATGAAGACTCCAGTCATATCAGTAACCTTATAAAAGCTGTTTTATTCTACATGGAGAGGGTTGAATCACATGACCAGCCGAATACTACTCACGTCCTGTTATTGGACACTTTCACTCATTGATTAAAGTAATCATGTCTGACTCTGAACAGTACATTTCTACAATGGCATCTGAAACTGAGAACTATTGATTTTAAATGATGCTGCATCCAAGACACTAGGTGCCAGTGTAAGTCCAAGATGACACAAAGACAAAAGTTACTGACTGCACCTTTAAGTACTTGTTATGGAGTTTTTATTTTATTTTTACAATGACCCTTGTGTGACCTTAAAGGGATAGTTATTTGATTAAATACAAATTCTCTCATCATTTACTCACCCTCATGTCATCCCAGATGTGTTTGACTTTCTTTCTTCTGCAGAACACAAATGAAGATTTTTAGAAGAATATTTCATCTCTGTAGGTCCATACAATGCAAGTGAATGTGGTGAGTTACAACACATAAACAACATCCACACACTCCCGCAGTACAGTGTTTATATTTGCATTCATATCTTATATATTTTGCTTATATCAAAATGTAAAGACAAAGAATACCCTTTAATTAATTCTTTCATTATTGTTTAAAATTGTGATTTTGGTTATTTGTATTATAGGATATTTAAAAGTATGATTTTGGCGCCCCCCTCTTGTATGACGACCCAATGTGTTACATATGTTGCATACCCTATTTTTGCACCCCTGCATACACATGTGGGATGACATGAGGGTGAGTAAATGATGAGAGTTTTCATTTTTGGGTGAACTGTCCCTTTAAATGGAAATCAAATCACGTTCGTCTTTTCACTCTTTCCTCCTGTGTCTCTTCTGTTGACATCGATGATCCCAGTAAAAACACAGGAAAAGGAAAACTCTAAAGGGAAAGACAGACAAATTCTGTTTGATTCAGGTGAGTGAGAACGAGCTCAGTTTTCAGTTTATCTGCTGATCTGGAGTCAGTTTTCTCACATCAAAGGAGACAACTCCGCTGATAGCAGACACGCTGTCACGTGACGAATTCGGGATGGACCAATCACAGTCGATTGTGATTACTGGTTAAGGTCTTTTATTTATTTATTTATTTATTTATTTATTTATTAAATCCGTTGATGGTGTTATTTCCATATGTATGCCAGGTACCAAATACTTATTATTTTATAGATTAAAAAAAATTATATTTTCTAATGAACAAATGTCTCAATTATGACAAATAAATAAATAAATAAATAAATAAATAATGTGTTCACACATAGAGATCACTGTCAAAATACATTTCTAGCTGATTGTATTTGTGTCACCAGAGGTCACATAATATGAATTAATTTGATTTAATTTATCTGTTCATTTGAAATAAAACCCTGAACTAAAATACTTTTTTAAATCTGTTCATATATCAAACACACATTATGACTGATATTCACATGTATTAAGAATAAAATTAATGAATTCACTGATGCTCCGGCATTAATGAGTTTAATAATTAGTTCTGAGGATGTCAAATCAAGTTTAATGAGTTTTTGGGGTGTTTTTATTTTGCGTGCGTGCGTGCGTGCGTGCGTGTGTGTGTGTGTGTGTGTGTGTGTGTACTGTGACTTCCGGTCTCACCTGTTCTGCAGGTATCATGGAGGACAAACACAAACTAGACATAAAACAGCAGAAAATCTGCTGAAATAAGATCATATCTGATCATACACTATATTGCCAAAAGTATTCGCTCACCCATCCAAATAATTGAATTCAGGTGTTCCAATCACTTCCATGGCCACAGGTGTATAAAATGAAGCACCTAGGCATGCAGACTGCTTCTACAAACATTTGTGAAAGAATGGGCCGCTCTCAGGAGCTCAGTGAATTCCAGCGTGGTACTGTGATAGGATGCCACCTGTGCAACAAGTCCAGTCGTGAAATTTCCTCGCTACTAAATATTCCACAGTCAACTGTCAGTGGTATTATAACAAAGTGGAAGCGATTGGGAATGACAGCAACTCAGCCACGAAGTGGTAGGCCACGTAAAATGGCAGAGCGGGGTCAGCGGATGCTGAGGTGCATAGTGCGCAGAGGTCGCCAACTTTCTGCAGAGTCAATCGCTACAGACCTCCAAAGTTCATGTGGCCTTCAGATTAGCTCAAGAACAGTGCGTAGAGAGCTTCATGGAATGGGTTTCCATGGCCGAGCAGCTGCATCCAAGCCATACATCACCAAGTGCAATGCAAAGCGTCGGATGCAGTGGTGTAAAGCACGCCGCCACTGGACTCTAGAGCAGTGGAGACGCGTTCTCTGGAGTGACAAATCACGCTTCTCCATCTGGCAATCTGATGGACGAGTCTGGGTTTGGCGGTTGCCAGGAGAACGGTACTTGTCTGACTGCATTGTGCCAACTGTGAAGTTTGGTGGAGGGGGGATTATGGTGTGGGGTTGTTTTTCAGGAGCTGGGTTTGGCCCCTTAGTTCCAGTGAAAGGAACTCTGAATGCTTCAGCATACCAAGAGATTTTGGACAATTCCATGCTCCCAACTTTGTGGGAACAGTTTGGGGATGGCCCCTTCCTGTTCCAACATGACTGCGCACCAGTGCACAAAGCAAGGTCCATAAAGACATGGATGAGCGAGTTTGGTGTGGAAGAACTTGACTGGCCTGCACAGAGTTCTGACCTCAACCCAATAGAGCACCTTTGGGATGAATTAGAGCGAAGACTGCGAGCCAGGCCTTCTCGTCCAACATCAGTGTCTGACCTCACAAATGCGCTTCTGGAAGAATGGTCAAAAATTCCCATAAACACACTCCTAAACCTTGTGGAAAGCCTTCCCAGAAGAGTTGAAGCTGTTATAGCTGCAAAGGGTGGGCCGACATCATATTAAACCCTATGGATTAAGAATGGGATATCACTTAAGTTCATATGCGTCTAAAGACAGATGAGCGAATACTTTTGGCAATATAGTGTATATGTGCTGTTATTTAACATGGATTTCAACAGAAGCGCCAGTTAAGGAATTTTATCGAGTATTTTCTTCAGTTTGGGTGAGTTTAAACAATTGAATGTTTTAATATGTTTTATGGTGTTTGTGAAGCTGTAAATGGATCTGATGTAATTGAGTTTGTTCAGTGAATGAACATTCAGTAGTCACACAATCATTAAACAGATGAATTGTAAATGTATAATGTAAACAAATATATTTATCATCTGTAAACTCCAGAGTAACCTTTTATTCAATTAACTTTTATGATGATGATATTTTTTATAAAGATTGCGGGAAAATCTATCATCTGCTGTCGGTGTTTGCTTCAAGATTTGAGTTTGTTGTTTTGTAGTCATTAAATTAATATTCATTAAAATAACAGAAGTCTCTGATGTCCTCATTTAGATAGCTGAAGTAAATGTGTGTGTTTGTTGCTTTTTGGTGAATTTCCATTATGATACTGTGAATTAATTCTGATTAAGTAAATAGTGTTCTGTTCATAAATATTAAATATAATGCGGATATTAGAGAAGAACACACACATACATACACACACACACACATGCACACACATACACATGCGCACACACACACATACATACATGCACACATACATGCATATATGCACACATACATACGCACACATACATCCATACATGCACACACACAAACACATACATGCACACATACACACACACACACATACATACATAAACACACACACACACATGTACACATACATACGCACACATACATGCACACATACAAACACACGCACATACATGCGCACACACGCACATACATGCGCACATGCGCACACACGCACAAACACACACACACCGAGTGTGGTGTTCATTAATGGTTCACATTTAAGTGATTTATTTTTATTATGATTTTATTTTTAAATCCATGTGCTCCATTTTTGTGTTAATTACAGTTTAAAATTCATACGAGTAATAATTATTAATATTCAGATGAGTGTTATAATATGTGACTCTACCCTCCCTAGCAACCGGGCCAATTTGGTTGCTTAGGAGACCTGGCTGGAGTCACTCAGCACACCCTGGATTCAAACTCACGACTCCAGGTGTGATAGTCAGCGTCAATACTCACTGAGATACACAGACCCCCATATTTTTGCTTTATTGATTTTGCTTTCAAAATTAAATTAATGTATTGAAACACAAACTTTTCTAGAGACATTTCTAAATTCAAATTGCACTAAACAAATTGTATTTAATCACCTCTCATTTGCCATCATGCAAGGATCTGTCTACAACAACAGGTGGTAAATTACCTATACAAATTAAGAGCTAAAGAAAATTGTAAATGTAAACACAATGATATTGAAATATAAATCAGTTTTAGGTTCAAGGTGTTTTTGTATCATTTTATGCAGAGTTCACAATGCATGTAAGCTCAAACTATTCTGTGGAAATAAAGCGAACTTCGAGCGTCCATCGAGAATGTCTTGGGTCATTTGCGCATTTGCAGGGTCGCGACCTGAAGCAGGTGATCATTTTAAACCCTGAGCTACTATTTAATATTTTTGCCGACTTCCCAGCTTCCTGATATTGACATCGGGATATTTGTCAGATATCGGTGATATCCGATTACAAACAAACACAGCAACAACTCTGGAGTATCTGTAAATAAAGCAAAACAACAGAGAATAAAAAAAGTTTTCCTCAGATGCCACGTTTGTTATTTACACAAGTGTTAACACAGTGCACGTAAACACATTCGCCGATTTCGAGCCTTCTCGCAAGAAACGGCCGTGTAAACGCGGTCACTGTCTGCACTCCCATTGGTAGTCGCCACATTATGTGCTCATTTGCATTAAAGGTGAAGTGTGTCATTTTAGCATGACTAGTGGCTCTAAATGGAATTAGAATCTGTTTTTTAACAATAATTAATAATTTTAATAATTATATATCACACTTTATATATTTGCACATATACAGTGAAATTCTTTTTTTCACATATCCCAGCTAAGCTGGGGTCAGAGTGCAGGGTCAGCCATGATATGGTGGCCCTGGAGCAGATAGGGTCAAGGGCCTTGCTCAGGGGCCCAACAGTGGCATCTTGGCAGTGCTGGGGCTTGAACCCCTGACCTTCTGATCAGTAACCCAGAACCTTAACCACTGAGCCACCACTGCCTTTAACACCAATGGATGCTGAAAGTGAGCAATGCAACAACTGGATTGTTCCCATCATAATCAATAAATGTTTACATGTCACTCACCTGCAGTGTAAATACAGTGCAAACTAATCTAAAGCCGCCTGATTGGATCTGTTATTGATACTTTGAGAGTAATATCTTAGAGTGAATGGTGTTCAATGTCTTTGATAAATGTCATATTCTGAGTTTATGATTGATATTGTTTATTGTGTGTGTGTGTGTGCGTGTGTGTGTTAGTTGTGTGGAATCAGGTGTGTTGTATTGAAGTGAGCGCTCCAGTGGAGATCAGCGCCATTCGAAGATCGACCGTCACTCTCTCCTGCACCTTCAGCTCGTCTGATCGCGTCACCAGCCGCATGTCTGTGGACTGGAGCTTCAGACCCGAGAGTGGTGGTCCAACTAAACTTGTGAGGAGATCTTCTGTGAGCTTTAGTTCAGAGGAGAATACAATTCTGCACTCAGGGGTCAAGGGTCAGGCCACAGGTAAGAGCATGTCAAGAGGAATAGTCTGAAGGATTATTAAGACAGCTTTATGGGTCTAAACTCTTGAAGAGGAATAGTCCGGTGTCTCGTATGCTCTTTTGTGTCTGCAGGGCGTGAGACACACATCTGTGTGGCTTTTACGGCTCACGTTGAGCTTTGACTGACAGCATACAGACCTGCGGCTTTATTCCGTAAATCAAGTTCTCTGGGATCCCACACTGAGTTTTACCAGTGATAGTGGCTATAAAATAATGATCAGAAGTGGGCCATTACGAACTATTTCAAACTGAATCATCATGAAATCTAATTTAGCATTTACGTTCAAACGGTAATTAATTTACACAGAACGGAGCCACAGTTTGCTGACAAGAACCCTCTTAGGTCGTCTGGATTCAGTCAGTTTTAT
Source organism: Myxocyprinus asiaticus (assembly GCF_019703515.2). Taxonomy (NCBI): domain Eukaryota; kingdom Metazoa; phylum Chordata; class Actinopteri; order Cypriniformes; family Catostomidae; genus Myxocyprinus; species Myxocyprinus asiaticus. The sequence goes on along the minus strand of NC_059382.1, from coordinate 414,570 downwards.
TAAAGTGTTTGTGCATCCATCACTGCGTGTGTATCTTTAATCAAGTACAACGGATGGGTTATAAATTCCATCTCAAGCTACATTCATATCTTCATAAAGGTAACAGGGTTAATACTTTTACAGTTAGAGATTGTACAAGTCATGAAACTACTGTATAGCTAGATGAACAAAGCTCTGCAGCTTCAGAAACTCATCTGATATATTGATTACTTATAATAACACACAGACAGAACAACACCTGAATGAACTGATATCAGGAAATACATCGTGTGTGTGTGTGTGCGTGTGTGTATCTGTGTGCGTGTGTGCGCGTGTGTGTGTGAGAGAGTGTGTGTGAGTGTGGGTGGGTGTGTGTGTGAGAGAGAGTGTGCGTGCGTGCGTGCGTGCATGTGTGCGTGTGTGTGCGTGTGTGTGTGTATCTGTCTGTGTGTGTCAGGAGTGTCGGTGGCGTTCACAGATGTGGCCGTGTTGCTGGTGTTTGTTCTGGTTCCGGCAGCGCTCGTCACATTGCTGCTGTTGGGCAGAACTGTGTGTCTGTGTTGGTCTGTATCAGAGAGTCCAGCTGCGACTCATCACTCGCCCATCGAGGTGATCGGCGGGTAAGAACAAACACACCAAACTAGTCGACTGAAATGGGTTTTTTAATGGGATGCTGATATCCAGAATGCAGGGTGTCTGATATAATGCCATTATATCACACAGTTTATTAATGTTAATAACATATATTTAACACTCTATTTACTCAATTTCACACAAAACGTTACTACTAATAATGAAAAATTAAAAAATCGAAATAAATAAGATGGTGTGTTTTTAAATGGTAGATAGCCCTTTCTTCCGGTTCCTGTTTAGTCATCTAATTTTAGTAATTTATTTGCACAAAGAAACTGTTAATATATTAAGAAGGAAATGACAGTACACACAGTAGTCCAGCAACCACTGATGACATGTGCGCATTAATAATCACATTTTCTCATAAAATACCGAATCAAACTAATTGTAGAAACAGAGTACAGTGAATGACATTTACTCATGATGCACGTGAAGTGCTTTAAGTTGCTCTCACGCGCTCGTGTGGATCCAGCGAGCAGTTAACACGGCCCGGATCATCTGCTCGGAGTGTCGCAGACTGACCATCATGCAACATTCATAATTCAGAGGAACAGTTTTGATCCAGGCTGATATAATACATGCTCCTGTGGAAGATATATGAGTTCTCCACAGGAAGAAAAAGCTGCATTTGCACATAAATGAAATCTGTTTAAATATGTGCATATTTACAGATGGTATATGATATTAGTTTTATTGATATTTGCCTTCATATCATTACACAAGACAGTTAAAGGTGTACAGGGAACTGTTGAAGAGAGAGGGAGAATGAAACTCAAACGCATTTGTCGCAGTTTTGCTATTAACAATTTTTTATTGAGATATATATAAAACAGAATAGCAATATATATATATATATATATATATATACAGAATCAACTTTAACCCCCATTATTTCCCCCTCTAAAGAAGGGTTTTTTAATTCTGTCAGCAATAATGATGAAAAAGATTAAATTAAAACATAATGATCACGAAAATATGACGAGGAAAAATAATACTGCAAGAAATTAAAAATGTTTTTTTTTTTTTAAGAAAGCAAAATCTAGTAAGCATTCATGTAAACAGTATAGTCATAGAATGTTGTGTATTTCCCAGCTGAACAGCTGAAAAATGATCTTTACTAACGGTTAATGACCTCAATGCTATAAATGTGTCATTAAAGGGACAGTTCACCCATAAATGAAAATTCTCATTTACTCACCCTCATGTCATCCCAGATGTGTTTGACTTTCTTTCTTCTGCAGAACACAAAAGAAGATTTTTAGAAGAATATTTCAGCTCTGTAGGTCCATACAATGCAAGTGAATGGTGACCAGAACTTTGAAGCTCCAAAAAGCACATAAAGGCAGCATAAAAGTAATCATATGACTCCAGTGGTTTAATCCATGTCTTCAGAAGTCATATGATAGGTGTGGGTGAGAAACAGATCAATATTTAAGCACTTTTTTACTATAAATTCTCGTCCTTGCCCAATAGCAGAAAGTGTAAGTGAAAGTGTAGATTTATAGTAAAAAATGACTTAAATATTGAAGTCAGAAGTTTACATACACTTAGGTTGAAGTCATTAAAACAAATTTTTTAAACACTCCACAGATTTCATATTAGAAAACTGTAGTTTTGGCGAGTCGTTTAGGACATCTACTTTGTGCATGACACGAGTAATTTTTCCAACAATTGTTTACAGACAGATTGTTTCACTTTTAATTGACTATATCACAATTCCAGTGGGTCAGAAGTTTACATACACTAAGTTAACTGTGCCTTTAATCAGCTTGGAAAATTCAAGAAAATGATGTCAAGCCTTTAGACAATTAGCTAATTAGCTTCTGATAGGAGGTGTATTGAATTGGAGGTGTACCTGTAGATGTATTTTAAGGCCTACCTTCAAACTCAGTGCCTCTTTGCTTGACATCATGGGAAAATCAAAAGAAATCAGCCAAGACCTCAGAAAAAAAACTGTGGACCTCCACAAGTCTGGTTCATCATTGGGAGCAATTTCCAAACACCTGAAGGTACCACGTTCATCTGTACAAACAATAATACGCAAGTATAAACACCATGGGACCACACAGCCATCATACCGCTCAGGAAAGAGACGCATTCTGTCTCCTAGAGATGAACGTAGTTTGGAGTGAAAAGTGCAAATCAATCCCAGAACAACAGCAATGGACCTTGTGAAGATGCTGGAGGAAACAGATAGACAAGTATCTATATCCACAGCAAAACGAGTCCTATATCGTCATAACCTGAAAGACTGCTCAGCAAGGAAGAAGCCACTGCTCCAAAACCACCATAAAAAAGACAAACTACAGTTTGCAAGTGCACATGGGGACAAAGATCTTACTTTTTGGAGAAATGTCCTCTGGTCTGATGAAACAAATATTGAACTGTTTGGCCATAATGACCATCGTTATGTTTGGAGGAAAAAGTGTGAGGCTTGCAAGCCGAAGAACACCATCCCAACCGTGAAGCATGGGGGTGGCAGCATCATGTTGTGGGGGTGCTTTGCTGCAGGAGGGACTGGTGCACTTCACTAAATAGATGGCATCATGAGGAAGGAAAATTATGTGGATATATTGAAGCAACATCTAAAGACATCAGACAGGAAGTTAAAGCTCGGTCACAAATGGTCTTCCAAATGGACAATGACCCCAAGCATACCTCCAAAGTTGTGGCAAAATGGCTTAAAGACAACAAAGTCAAGGTATTGGAGTGGCCATCACAAAGTCCTGACCTTAATCTGATGAATTTGTGGGCAGAACTGAAAAAGTGTGTGTGAGCAAGGAGGTCTACAAACCTGACTCAGTTACACCAGTTCTGTCTGGAGGAATGGGCCAAAATTCCAGCAACTTATTGTGAGAAGCTTGTGGAAGGATACCCAAAACATTTGACCCAAGTTAAACAATTTAAAGGCAATGCTAACAAATACTAACAAAGTGTATGTAAACTTCTGACATAAATACATCATTTTCTCTACTATTATTCTGACATTTCACATTCTTAAAATAAAGTAGTGATCCTAACTGACCTAAGACAGGGAATGTTATCGACAATTAAATGTCAGGAATCGTGAAAAACTGAGTTTAAATGTGTTTGTTAAGGTGTATGTAAACTTCTGACTTCAACTGTACCTGTGTAGTGGTGTTCAAAGTCTGAGACCACATTGGAACCCAACGAATTAAAAATCAAATTAAAACCTGGAAATAAACAAAGTTTTAGAATTTGAAAAAGTGCTTAAATATTGATCTGTTTCTCACCCACACCTATCATGAGGGTGAGTAAATAATGAGAGAATTTTCATTTTTGGGTGAAATATCCCTTTAATCACTATATATCCACAACATAAACATCAGATTACATCACAGACAGTGAGCAGCTGAACTTGAACTAGTCAGAATGTGTAACTCGTGTTGTGAATACACCGTTTCTTTAAAAACACACCACACGTAACGCAAGATCCTCAACTGTGTAAACGTGAGGAGTCACTTCTAAAAGTAGAAAATACTTCAGTAGATTCATTATATGAGATTGTTTAATCTTACATATTAAACATTTTGTATGTTTGATACATGTTGAAATAATTAAGCAGTTTATACATTTTACAAAGTTTGGTCTGTTACAGTTTTAAGTTTTTGTCAATTTGCATGAACTAAAATGTTGTTTTTGTTGGCTAAAATTATATATACATAACATTTACAGTCTAAATTATATTTATAAAAAAACATTTCAGAGGAAAGTGGACTAAAATGAATAAATATGAAATGAAAATTAAGGCTATGCAGATGCAGCATCTGGAGATGTAACTTTACTCTTTTCGCCGGTAAAAGCAAACTACATTAGTACCATTTCAGTGTCGCAGTATCCCAGCCGCGACGATAACATATGTTGTGGAGGCGGGGACTATGCAAATTACACTCCACTGATGTCACAATGTAGCTGATCTCAAAACGAGTCGTTTTTGCTGGGTGGAAAAATAAAGTGCTGTTTTTATTTTATTTATTTTTTTACTGGAGAGGAAGTTTTGACTTCTCAAATTTACGGTATGTTTTTTTGGGGACCACGACCTCTTATATGTCATGACTCCTTTACCTTCTGTGTGAGGTGTGTGTGAGTAGTGTGTGTGTGTGTGTGTGTGAGGAGTGTGTGTGAGAAGTGTGAGTGTGTCTGTGAGTGGTGTGTGTGTTTGTGAGTAGTGTGAGGAGTGTGTGTAGTGTGAGGAGTGTGTGTGTGTGTGTGTGTGTGGGTGTGAGGAGTGTGAGTGTGTGTAGTGTGTGTGTTTGTGAGGAGTGTGTAGTGTGTGAGTGGGTGTGTGTAGTGTGTGTAGTGTGTGTAGTGTGAGGAGTGTGAGTGTGTGTGGTGTGAGGAGTGTGAGTGTGTGGGTGTGAGGAGTGTGAGTGTGAGGAGTGTGTGTGTGTGGATAATGTTTATAGTGTGATGAAGCTCCAGACAGATTTGTGCTGATAAAACTCTTGTGTTTGAGTGAATGTGACTCTTGTGTAATGATGCTTTATGACAGTAAATGATAGACTGTTACTGTAATCTATACAATAAATTCCCCTTTGCCAGAACTGATGTCAGATCAGTGAATCTACTTTACATCTTTACCTGACAACAGTCACATGATCATTTACTGGACAATCTGCATGTTCTGATTGGCTCTTTATGTTCACTGGGATCTCTCAAGTGTAAGTCATTACAGCTTGTACAGACCTGTTTTTGCTTTTGATGAATACAAAATCGTATTATATAATAGATATTAACTAACAATATTACCTCTAATCCAATAGATAAAAAGGACTCAGTAGTTAGCACTGTCACCTCACAGTAAGAAAGTCCCAGGTTCGCGTTCTGGCTCAACTGGGCCTTTCTGTGTGGAGTTTGCATGTTCTCCCAGTGTTCACCTCCGGGTGCTCCAGTTTCTCCCACAGTCCAAAAGACATGCAGGTTAAGTCAACAGGAGACCCTAAATTGCCTGTAGGTGTGAGTGAGAGTATGTCTGTGTGTGTTGCTCTGTGATGGACTGGCCACCTGTCCAGGGTGTTTCCCTGTCCTCAGCCCAAGACAGCTGGGATAGGCTCCAGCACTATCCACAACCCTGTATAGGACAAGAAGCTACAGATAATGGATAGATATATATGTAAACTGTATTACAAAATTACATCAAATTGAATTGTGTTTTTTATTTATTTATTTATTTTTTATCCCTTTTCTCCCAATTTGGAATGCCCAATTCCCACTACTTAGTAGGTCCTCGTGGTGGCGCGGTTACTCACCTCAATCCGGGTGGTGGAGGACAAGTCTCAGTTGCCTCCGCTTCTCAGACCGTCAATCTGTGCATTTTATCACGTGACTCGTTGTGCATGACACCGCGGAGACTCACAGCATGTGGAGGCTCATGCTACTCTCCACGATCCACACACAACTTACCACACGCCCCATTGAGAGCGAGAACCACTAATCACGACCATGAGGAGGTTACCCCATGTGACTCTACCCTCCCTAGCAACCGGGCCAATTTGGTTGCTTAGGAGACCTGGCTGGAGACACTCAGCACACCCTGGATTCAAACTCGCGACTCTAGGGGTGGTAGTCAGCGTCTTTACTCGCTGAGATACCCAGACCCCGAATAACTTGCATTAATAATAAAAAAATAAAATAAAAAAAAAGTGTGTCTGTGCGTCAGTGTGTGTGTGTGTGCATTAGTGTGTGTGTGTGTATGTCTGTGTGTGTGGATGTTACTTTGGCCTGTTGCCATGGAGACAGAGCATCAGCGGAGATATGGGGGATTCAACAAGGTCTGTGTGGTCTTGTGAACAGAGAGAGAGATGGATGAAGTTTCACCGTCAGCTGGAGTCGGAGGATGCCGTTTCAGTGTAGTTGCCTTGGCAACAGTTGGTGGCCTGATCGGGGGTGGAGGTGCAGTCCTTTTAGGGTGTCTGATGCAGACTGAAGGTATCCACACACACACACACAGAGCACTGCTCATGAATATTCATGAGAACATATATGCTGATCATATACTGTGATCAGGTGAATATAAACAGGAGACTTACAGCTGTGCGTGTGTGCGTGCGTGTGTGGACAGAAACATGTTGCGGCATTGAAACTAATTTGTCCGTTCAGGTGTGTTAATCTCAGAGATCTAGTTCTAGAGTTCAAATCATTGAGTATTTAGCGATTTGTACATACTTTCTTATATAATAACATTTTAACTTATCACTTAGTTGTAAAGCATTTTGTGTTACTATTTACATTCTCTATTACAGGAGTTATAGTCGGGAGGGGCATGTTCATTTAATCCAACCAATCACACCTCACACCTGGGACAATTCTTCAGGCATACCTCCTCCACCCCAACTCCACTTTATGCATATACTACGAAATTATTACACAATTTAAAGGAATATTCCGGGTTCATAATGTTGATGAACACAAAAATTACATTTCAACTCATCCCTCCTTTTCTTTAAATGTGTGTTCCAGTGAGACACTTACAATGGACGTCAATGGGGTCAATCTGTAAACATTAAAATACTCACTGTTTCAAAAGTATAGACACAAGACATAAACAATATGTGTTAGTTGGATAAAATCGTTTTCTAACCTTGGATTGAACATATGAGGATTATTTTAACACATTAATGAAATGAAATTACAGAGATTATTTAGCAGAGATATTAAAATTAATGGGAGAAATTGGAACGCTCAACCAAGAAGCTCTGAGCGCCCAACGGTCAACAGATGTAGAAAGGAAGTCCCACCTTACAGGTAAAAGAGCCAATCACCTTTTAGATACAGACATCACCTGTCAATCAACTCTAGAACGTGCATGCGCATTAGCTATACAAGTAATCTGAGGTAAAGAATCACAATTTAGGATTCTAATATTATCAGATTTTTTTGCTGATTTGAAATATGTTCTTTGATCGTAATCTTGACCAACCGTTATTGAGATTTAATTTAATTTAAATGAGTTTTTTTTTTTAAATTTTCTTTAATCTATTTGTGTTTGGACAACATTCTAGTTCCATGTATGCTTTGCATGGAAAACGATAGGGAGAGAAATGTTAAAATGAAGTGTTATTTTGTGTTTTTGTGCAAGATGAATTTAAAGGGGTATACAGTACTTGTTAGAGTTTAATGTCTTATGTTGAGATTTAGAAGAGATTCTGTTAAATTGGAGTTTTCAGGATTATCATCATGGTAAAGAGTGGAGCTTGAGTTTAGGATGAGGTACATGATATTTATTGCTCTCTTTATTGAGCGATTAATGTGCTATCCATAGCATAGTCACCAAGCTGCATTCTAGTGGGGATGATTTTGATTCATTTCAGTAATTAGAGTCTTTTGATTCCATTCACCAAAAAGATTCGTTCAGATTCTTTCATTGACCATTTCAGCAAATTATGCCTTTGCTCCAGTAGATGGTGCCAAATGACCATCTTTTACGTTTTGAATGAGTCATTCACGACCAGAACAAGTCTAATTATCCTTTATTAAATTATGCATATCAAGAGACTTCAGCACTTCAGAGTGTTTAAGCATCATAAGCGTTTCCCCACAAATGACAACAAAGCACATCTATCATACTGTGAACTGATGAGCATGACTGTTCATCAAGCTATACAAAAAAAGACAACAATACTAGCCTAAAAATAATTATGAGTTTCAACAATGTCCGTATGTCATTGTAATGTGTGCTCATCACTCACTTTTATTCATATTTAATCCGGCCCACTTTCATGTTGAATGAGATTGACATGCAGCTCCTCCTCTCATTCAGTTGGTCAGCAGATCCTCATACATGAACAAGATGATTGATTCATTCAATTAGTTTGCGAACGAGTATACCAGTACATTCAGTTTGTTCATGAATGAGATGACTGACTGGTTCAGTGAAGGGGCGTATTCCTTCAGCGGTTTAAACCAATGAGATGCTCCTTTACTCGAATGCTACTGACTCGTGCTTTAGTCAGTCTTGACATGCAAGAAAAGCCACCAAAGCAGTCTCACGCTTCAAACTACAGATTATTGGCTTCAAAAGGGAAAGATGTCAATGTACGAGAAATATGAGTCAGTGTATAGAGGTAAATGAGAACGATTCGTTCACTTAAAATATTCGTTCACGAATGAAACTTCACTACTGCATTCTGTAATACTTTCCACCAGCATGTATGTGGCATACTAAAATTCACTGTCACTAGTTAGTACATAAATTACTTTGACATGTCTAATTTTGTTGGGTTTAATAAGTTCAATTCAATAAGTTTCCCTGTACTCAATGTATTTGAGTTAAGATTACATAGTAATAAGGGGCCTGGGTATCTCAGCGAGTATTGACGCTGACTATCACACCTGGAGTCGCGAGTTTGAATCCAGGGTGTGCTGAGTGACTCCAGCCAGGTCTCCTAAGCAACCGAATTGGCCCGATTGCTAGGGAGGGTAGAGTCACATGGGGTAACCTCCTCGTGGTCGTGATTAGTGGTTCTCGCTCTCAATGGGGCGTGTGGTAAGTTGTGTGTGGCTCGTGGAGAGTAGCATGAGCCTCCACATGCTGTGAGTCTCCGCGGTGTCATGCACAACGAGTCACGTGATGAGATGTGCAGATTGACTGTCTCGGAAGCGGAGGCAACTGAGACTTGTCCTCCACCACCCGGATTGAGGCGAGTAACCGCGCCACCATGAGGACCTACTAAGTAATGGGAATGGGGCATTCCAAATTGGGAGAAAAGGATATAAAATAAAAATAAAAATATATTACATAGTAATTTTAAGTTAAGAAAACTCATTTCAAATAGGTGGAACAACTGTCCATGACTGAATCAAGTTCAGCCAAAGAATTATTTTCTTTCTGAGTGCAGAAGGCTGCCAGCAACACATTGTTTTGTTCAGATTTTCAGAAATGTTTCCTGGTACAGGATACCTTTGCAGTGGATCTGTGAGAGATCCTGGTGAGGAGCAACTGGCATTCTACAGTATCTAATCAGCAAACTCCTGCCGTGAGAAACCAGGTATTCCGCTATTATAAAGCAAGTGTTTACGTACCTGTCAAGTGGCATTGGATAGTTTGCTGTACTACCTGCTGGGCAGAGAGTTTGACCTTCTTAATGATCGCTGTGTTATTATACTGGTTTCAGATCATGAAGAACCAGAATTCCACAGTACCCAGCTGGTAAAGGAGGCAAGGAGCATGTAACAGCTGGTGACTTGTCCTGGCTGTCGAGTTTCATCACCTGTGGAGAAGAGGGTGATGATGCAATGGAGGAGCAGTCACTGGAGTGAGGCAGTAAACGGTAAAAGATCCGTCAGGGCTCCACCTCATACATGTCTTACTCTACCACATCATAAGAAACACACAGCTCTCTCTCTCTCTCTTTCCACAAGCTCGATCCATCAGCACTGATAAACATTTTCTCGTTTTTGATTGTCGCTAAAGTGGTTCACAAATAAACACTTTTGTTCTACAGTGCTATTCTGCCATCATTATTCAGAGGATCAGAGACTCTTTAAATCAGGAAGGTGTGGGTTTAGACCCTGTTCAAATCTGAACTCTTGTATTGATACCAGAGTCTAAGGCCCTGTTCACACCTGGTATAAGATGCGTTTTCGGCAATCCGATCACAGGTGGACAGATGAGACACATCAGGATTTACACCTGGTCATCTCTTTTGATTGCTTGTGTTCATATTTCAAGGGGAGGGTCTCTGATTTCATGACAACGTACATCAATTATTATGCTAGTGTGTAACTGCGTTATAATAAAGAGCAAAAAATGACAAAGAAAGAGAAAGTGCTAAAAAGTTGCGCACTGCTTCTCCTTTCTCCTTATACTTGCATTTTATCCAAGCACCAACATGCCGTCTAGAGCAGAATAGTCAGTTTTGTGGTGTACCTGTATTACCTGAGCTTCACATAATCTGTGTCAGTGCATGGTGATATCAGACACACTGACGAAGATCCGTGAAGTTCCTGTACATGTACAGTTTATGGATGTGCTATTTCAAATTGTCCAATCAGATGGTTCTTTCCTTTTAAAGTTTTAACTCTGGTTTCAGCTTTGCTGCTGTTTTTATTTATTTTGTATTTATTTTTTATCCCCTTTTCTCCCCAATTTGGAATGCCCAATTCCCACTACTTAGTAGGTCCTCGTGGTGGCGCGGTTACTCACCTCAATCTGGGTGGCGGAGGACAAGTCTCAGTTGCCTCCGCTTCTGAGACCGTCAGTCCGTGCATCTTATCACGTGACTCGTTGTGCATGACACTGCGGAGACTCACAGCATGTGGAGGCTCATGCTACTCTCCACGATCCACGCACAACTTACCACACGCCCCATTGAGAGCGAGAACCACTAATCACGACCACGAGGAGGTTACGCCATGTGATTCTACCCTCCCCAGCAACCGGGCCAATTCGGTTGCTTAGGAGACCTGGCTGGAGTCACTCAGCACATCCAGGATTCGAACTCGCGACTCCAGAGGTGGTAGCCAGCGTCAATAATTGCTGAGCAACCCAGGCCCCATAATGGTGACCCAGATGGGACTTTGTTGCTGTTTTAACATATTTAAACGGATGATCATTTACACTGTGAGGCCAATGTGATCACATGCGTCTGACCACCTCTGAATGTGGACAAATCACAAAATGGAATAAGGGAGTCTTAAGGGAATATTCTGGGTTCAGTATAAGTTGAGATCAATCGACAGCATTTGTGGCATAATGTTGATTACCACAAAATTAATTTCGACCTGATCACCTGTTGGGGTTTATTGTGCGATAACCGGCTGACTGTACATTGAGTTTAACTTCTATTGAACCCGGAATATTCCTTTAAGTGTCATCCCGTTTCAAATGGATCACCCAAAACGTATCTTTATACCAGGTGAAAATGGGGCCAATGGAAGTTATCTTAATCTGATCTTCCTGCTTTAAATGTTCAGAACATCTCCTCTTCAGATGTACAGTTGGAGACCGAGTCACCATCTAGAAGTACAGGTGTGTTTTATAGATTAAAGAGGTTTGTGTTTAGACGACATCATTTGTGTGGAACTGTTGACATGAATGCTCCTGATTGATTTCTGGGATTGATCTCTCACTATTACACTGCTAATGAGAGCTTCTCTGTTCTCTACATGTGTGTGTTTGAGAGAAGATGTTCTGTGAGTCCAGTGAATACATGTCTCAACATGTGGGTGGTTTGGCATTTACTGAGTGTTTACAACACAAGAATAATGTTCTGCAGCGTTGATGAAGCTGGTGCTGTGGTCATGGGTCCAATAAGGTCCTGGAGGAATCCCCCTCATCATGGTGGGGGTGTTCAACCGCTGGTCATCACAGCAGAGAGACACACAGACCCCTCAGAGGAGCTGTATATCCACACCCTGAGGCAATCACATGGGCATTGATTCAGCGCTGTTACCATGAGAACGGCAGTCTGAAAGTACAAGGCTCCTGCATTATATT
>NC_059382.1:362500-397500 GCF_019703515.2 Myxocyprinus asiaticus | reverse complement strand
GGGTGAACTTCACAAGGAATGGACTGAGGCTGGGGTCAAGGCATCAAGAGCCACCACACACAGACATGTCAAGGAATTTGGCTACAGTTGTCGTATTCCTCTTGTTAAGCCACTCCTGAACCACAGACAACGTCAGAGGCGTCTTACCTGGGCTAAGGAGAAGAAGAACTGGACTGCTGCCCAGTGGTCCAAAGTCCTCTTTTCAGATGAGAGCAAGTTTTGTATTTCATTTGGAAACCAAGGTCCTAGAGTCTGGAGGAAGGGTGGAGAAGCTCATAGCCCAAGTTGCTTGAAGTCCAGTGTTAAGTTTCCACAGTCTGTGATGATTTGGGGTGCAATGTCATCTGCTGGTGTTGGTCCATTGTGTTTTTTGAAAACCAAAGTCACTGCACCCGTTTACCAAGACATTTTGGAGCACTTCATGCTTCCTTCTGCTGACCAGCTTTTTAAAGATGCTGATTTCATTTTCCAGCAGGATTTGGCACCTGCCCACACTGCCAAAAGCACCAAAAGTTGGTTAAATGACCATGGTGTTGGTGTGCTTGACTGGCCAGCAAACTCACCAGACCTGAACCCCATAGAGAATCTATGGGGTATTGTCAAGAGGAAAATGAGAAACAAGAGACCAAAAAATGCAGATGAGCTGAAGGCCACTGTCAAAGAAACCTGGGCTTCCATACCACCTCAGCAGTGCCACAAACTGATCACCTCCATGCCACGCCAAATTGAGGCAGTAATTAAAGCAAAAGGAGTCCCTACCAAGTATTGAGTACATATACAGTAAATGAACATACTTTCCAGAAGGCCAACAATTCACTAAAAATGTTTTTTTATTGTATTCTAATGTATACAATATATATACAATATGATGTATTCTAATTTTTTGAGATAGTGAATTGGTGGGTTTTTGTTAAATGTGAGCCAAAATCATCACAATTAAAAGAACCAAAGACTTAAACTACTTCAGTCTGTGTGCATTGAATTTATTTAATACACGAGTTTCACAATTTGAGTTGAATTACTGAAATAAATGAACTTTTCCACGACATTCTAATTTATTGAGATGCACCTGTATGTATCCAGTATTATACAATATTATACATAGAAATTGTGCAACAGGCAAAAATTGCTGCAAAAACACGTTTTAAATTTATTTTTTGTTTTTGCGTAACAGGAATCCTGTAATTGACACTTTTCACAATAACATAAAGGAATATTCCGGGTTTAGTTAATCTCAATCGACAGCATTTGTGTCATAATATTGATTACCACTAAAATTTTATTTCTACTCGTCCCTCCTTTTGTGTAAAAAATCTAAAATCTGTGTTCCAGTGAGACACTTACAATGGAATGGAATTGTAATTTTGAATATTTATTTGATTAATTGTGCAACCCTGGAATGTATTTGTCATGCATTGTCACTTTTAATTTATGCATTTGATTTTATTTTATGCTTGCTTTTTTCATTAGACACATTTGAGTTTTAAGTTTTGGACAAATGCACCCCTGGATCCTGGTGGACAAGGTAAATATTTTCAAATGTGTCTTTCCTGTCTCTTTTTCTCCCAGTTTTCCTTATTTATTCACATCATCTTTCCAAACAAGGATTTTCTGATCACATTTTATAGACCTTTTTTATCTTTAAAGTTTCTTTGGTTTCATTGCATGTTATTCTTATGTTTAGTATTAGCGAAAAAAAGAAAGAAAAAAAAACTGTCAGTTTTGGTTTTACATATTTAATTTTGGCTAAGATCACATGACCACTGGGTTGATAAATAGTTCCAGTCCAGAGCAGAAAACACAAAACTTTTTGTCTGTGATCTAAACCAGACCTAACCTCAGTCTGAACTCAGACTCTAATGATTTTAATCTTGTCTGGAAGCATTGCAGCAGGAAATGTGAGTTTTCAGAGTTTGTGATTGAATCCTGTGAGACTGAAGCAACATGCTGTACGCACGCACACACACTCACGCACACACACTCACTCGCGCGCACACACACACACACACACACACACACTCACACACACACACACACACACACACACACTCACTCACACACTCCTCACACAATCCAGCCTGGTTAAACCCAGGATGGATCGTAGGCAGGTCAGCCTAAATGTTTCTAACCAGCGAAGATGTTCCATTAACGGGGTCCACGTTTCGCAAGTGTAGAGAAGGGAGGGAACGACCATGGCCGAGAAGACCTGAAGCTTCGTGCGGAGCGACAGACCAGGTAGCTTCCACACAGCATTACGCAACCGATGAAAAGGTAATGCTGCTCGACTGATTCGGAGTGAGACCTCCGCTGCTAAAATGGAGCCGGTCATGAGCACACTGCCCAGGTATGGGAAACTCTCCACTCTCTCCACAACTGCTCTATCACCAATTGGGAGTTGGGGGGATGGAGTGTCCGATGGTACAAAATACCCAGGCAGGTGCTTAGTTTTGATGGGGCTGATGGTAAGGCCCCACCTCTTAGTGGCAAGCTCCATGTTCAGCAGCAGCACCCCCAACTCCTCCTCTGAGTGGGCAGCTATTACCAGATCATCGGCATACATAACATGGTTGAGCAATAGGGAGCCATCCCTTGACCGCACCCGGGCATCAATCAGCCTACCATTGTATCTGTACCAAATGGAAATTCCTCTGGTACAGCTATTGAAGGCTTCACGAACTACGTGGTCAAAATAGATGTTAAATAATGTGGGCACCCCAAGGTGTACAGGGAATGGCTCTGACTCCCGGCCACGTAGTTTTACCCGGGCCCGCTCACCATCATGAAGGTCCTTAATGATCGTGAGCAGAGGGTCAGGGACTCCGAAAGCACGAAGAACAACCCAGAGCCCAGGCCTGCTGATGGTATCATAGGCCTTGACCAGGTCAATAAAGCAGAGATGTAGGTCTTGTTGGAATTCCCAACACCTCTGCTGTAGCAGACGGACAGAAAATATGGCATCTGTGCAGGACCGCCCTTTCCTGAAACCGCACTGGGGCTCCGCAAGCCTTTCCTCAGTGTCCCTAGCGAGGCGATATTGAATAATCCTTGCCAGGACCTTTCCCGGCACACTGAGGAGTGAGATGCCCCTGTAGTTGTTACAGTCTGTGCGGTCCCCTTTCTTAAAGAGGAGGACCACCAGGGCATCCTTCCAATCCTGCGGAACCCGTCCATTGGTCCAGACTGTTGTTATGATGTCATGTAGGGCAGTCTGTGCACAAATGCCACCCCCCCCTCAGCATTTCACCTGGGAGATCATCTCTGCCCGGTGCCTTTCCCTGTCTCAGACTCTGGATCGCCTTCAGTACTTCGTCAACAGATGGCACCTCAGCCAACCACTCACAGGGGGTGACTTCTTCCTCCAATATTTGAGGCACCGCAGCCTCGGCAGCGTCATCCCCACTTTGTCCCACGTTGTTTTCCTGGCTGAGGGATTTCCCCTCCCCCAGGACCTCACAGAAATGCTCAGAAAATC
The DNA here is from genome assembly GCF_019703515.2 of Myxocyprinus asiaticus. Classification (NCBI taxonomy): domain Eukaryota; kingdom Metazoa; phylum Chordata; class Actinopteri; order Cypriniformes; family Catostomidae; genus Myxocyprinus; species Myxocyprinus asiaticus. The sequence goes on along the minus strand of NC_059382.1, from coordinate 394,028 downwards.
TGCAAACCTGTTCCTGGGGGTCGGAGATTGGATCACCATTCTTTCCCCTAATGATGGTAATAGGTGTGGTGCTGCAGGTTACTTTTTTGATGTAATTAAAGAGCAATTTGTGATCACGGGCCGCTGAGGCAGACTCCATCTCCTCAGCAACCCGCGACCACCACCCATCCTTGCAGCACCTCACGGCTCTCCGAACCTCCGAGCGAAGGCTGTGGTAAGCCTCCTCATACTCCGACATGGGATGCTGTAGCTGATGAGAGTGGGCCTGTCGCTTTTTCTCAGCCAGCTTTAACAACACCTCTGTCAGGCAGGGTCTCTGGGGAGGTCTGGACCGTGTACCCAAAGCAGCCATTGCAGCTGTATGAGCCACAGTCCTAAACCTCGCCCATTTCCCCTCGACATCTGGAGGCACAACGCAGCACTACTTTTCAAAACTTGATCTGACACTAAATGCTCCAGCAGCCTAATTTACACTTAGAAAACTCCTGAAGTTGCTGTAACAATGCAAAAAGCACTTACCAATTTACTTGAAGTGAAAATCAGTCCTCCTTTACTGTTTAATAAATTAAGTAATCACACAATCATGCAGAACATCTCAGGTTTGTAAATCCATAAGGATCTTTTTCTCAGCGGCAAAAACAGCAGTGATGACAGCCGACTCATCAGCAAGATCTCCCGCTCTTCGCTCTTGAATTACGTACATCACTTAAAGCGTGATTGCGTCACTCAAGGCCAGCTAGAAAGCCTCGACCAGGACATATCCTAAAGATCACACCCACCAAGAACAAATAAATCATTCTGATTGGCTGATGAATCTGACAATCTGTCTTTAGTTGCCCATTCATTTGTACTGTTGAGGGATTCTATGGAAATTCGGATGGCCTGAGGGGGTGGAGCTCAAACTCACGCGCTGCTTCTGCTTCGGGCATGTGATTTGTGAAACAGCTGTCACGCTTCGCTTGTAAGCATCAAGAAATACATTCTGACTGGATAAACTTTTCGTTATTCTCTATTTGTTTGTAGATTAAGAATGGAAAGCAATTAAAAATACATAGGCAAAAAGATGATTGAGAATGAAAGGATGAAAAATATTTATTTATTTGGCATGTTAGGCCAGCAGTGAAGGCTTTGCTGGCCCTGAGAAATCGGCACTGATGAGTCTGCTGTCTTAAACCTCCATCACAATGATGTCATGATCTCCAGAGCTGAAGGGAGCAGCAGAGTCCAATCAGAATAACAGACACTAAAACAGAAACATTAATAACTGACTGCATCTCTTTTTTTTCTCCTCCCCTTTTCTCCCTAATTTGGAATGCCCAATTCCCAATGTGCTCTAAGTCCTCGTGGTGGCATAGTGACTCGCCTCAATCCGGGTGGCGGAGGACGAATCTCAGCTGCCTCCGCGTCTGAGATGCTATTCTCCGCGGCATCCACGCACAATTCACCACGCGCCCCACCGAGAGCAAGAACCACATTATAGTGACCACAAGGAGGTTACCCCATGTGACTCTACCCTCCCTAGCAACCGGGCCAATTTGGTTGCTTAGGAGACCTTGCTGGAGTCACTCAGCACACCCTGGATTCGAACTCGCGACTCCAGGTGTGATAGTCAGCGTCAATACTCGCTGAGATACCCAGACCCCAACTGACTGCGTCTTTATACTTTTCATCTAACAGCAACTATCTATATGTTCATTTAGAGTCAAAGTTACACGTGAACTTGGCAGATATTGATCTGAGCAGCAGATTGATCATTAAAACTTCTCTGGTTATTAAACACACTGATAATAAAGTTATTGTCGCCCACTGATTCTTCATGACATTATTGACAGGAAACACGTTTAATCAGCTGAACATCCTCAGAGCTCCAGTTAGACATCATTAATCCACATTCATTCACATTATTGATTGTTTACAGCACCTACATCCATTGATCCACATTCACTATCAGACTAAATGTGCTTCAATTCAATGACCATTACAGAATATTAATACACACATCCCAGAAGACAATGCAGTTATCAGGCCCATATTTGGAACTGGTGTTGTTACCAAATGGATTATTTTAACTGGTTATTTTTTGTCAAATAAAATAAAATTGTCATGAATGAATTCACTAATTAAAATATTAGAGATTCTTCCTTTAGTTTGCAAGGCACCAGTCACTGTAAAGCTGCTTTGAATCAATATGTCAATGTGAAAAGAGCTGTAAAAATATATAAATAAATATATTATTCAAGAAATTATTTGAGTGATTCCTCTGCGTGTCCTTCGCCTTTGGCCACATCCTCGCTATTGCATTTTGGTTTGAAAACACATCCATTTCACTACGTTTATGCCTCTCATCCACACCGAAGTTGTATTTTCCTCTGCTGAAAACAGAGCGTTTCGAAAGTATTCTCCATTACGCCAGAGATTATTTAGCAGGGACGGGCCACTTCTGTTCAAATGAATGGGAGAAATTGGATCATCCAACGGATGTAGAAAGGAAGACCCGCCTTGCAGTTAAAAGACCCAATCACCTTTTAGATACAGACATCATCTGTCAATCAACTCGAAAACACGCATGCTACATGGAAGCGTTCACCGTTTAACAGCTGACGGAAGTGACGTTTCAAACCCAAGCATTGTGTTATCCACCCTCAGTTCAACACTTATATCTCTATAATATACATATTCACACAGCATGGTATGATGGTAAAGCGTTCGCCTCGCTTTTGTAAGGTGTTGTCTTCACAGACGTTTTGCTAGTTGTTACATTCTCCATTATTTACAATTGTTTTGCCAGATCACCATCGCTACCAGTAACTCCTCCCTTTCCGCTATGTACGGCAAGCCGCGTGTGCTGATTGCACGAAGTGTCCAACATGCCACATTCCGTTTTGACGGTTGAAAAAGTGCATCATCCGGGTACTCGTAGTACACTAGTTTTTGTTGCATTTTCAGTGTAAACGTACTACTCGCACTACTTACACTACAAAATGACATAAAATAGTGCAGGAGTGTGCTGTTTGGGACGCACCTTTTGATTACGCACACTTTGAAAAATGATGACGTTGGGAAACTGAAAACAGAGTTCTCTATAATTAGCAACAATGCCACACATATATCTATTTTGATGTTGTGTTATAATTTCATCTCGACGTAAACGCACCATTATTATTCTATAAACTTGTCAGCAGTTTAACTAACTTTAACTGTTGCTCTGTAATGACAGCAGTTGATGTGAGAGAACACTGATCATAGAAGAAGACAGTTTACGATGTCAGCTCTAGCGCCCCTTGTGGCAACACTGAGAATGCAACATTGTACTTGTGTTGAATTACAATAACTGTGAGTGAAAATTACTGCGTGTGAATGTGGAAAATTATTTGGCCGTGCCGGTGCAAGTGACATCTGTCACCTGTCATCAAAACTTATAAACCATCAGAATCTAATGGTTCCCACAACCTTGTATACAAATCATGTTTTAAACTGCGATTAAAAAAAGAAAAGTCGTGGATGACTGACAAATGCAAATCAGGTAAAACAATGGGGGCCTGGGTAGTTCAGTGGTAAAGACGCTGGCTACAACCCCTGGAGTTCTCTAGTTCGAATCCCAGGCTGTGCTGAGTGACTCCAGCCGGGTCTCCTAAGCAACCAAATTGGCCCGGTTGCTAGGGAGGGTAGAGTCACATGGGGTAACCTCCTCGTGATCGCGCTGTTCCTCCGTGGTGGCGCACCCGGCGAGCCATGTGATAAGATGTGCGAGTAGACAGTCTCAGACTCGGAGGCAGCTGGGATCTGTCCTCTGCTACCCAGACTGAGGTGAGTCACTACGCCATCACAAGGACTTAGTGTGTACATTGGGAATTGGACATTCCAAATTGGGAGAAAAAGGGGGAAAAAAAGAAAGATATATATATATATATATATATATATATAAATAAATATCAGGTAAAACGGCAAAGTATCCATTTTAAACAACCCTTTTGCAGTTTCTTCGCTAGAGGGCGCACACATTTTGTTTTTTTTTGCCAGTGATTAAATACATGAACTCTGTTTAAATGATATTTCAGGATGAAATTATTAAAAAAACACTGTAATACAACAACACGTGAAACAGATCTTGCGTAGCTACATTTGTGTTCATTAGTAAAGTGTATTGAAGGCCCGACAGGCGACTACTCAAATATTTAGAGAAATTAGAGTGTGGACTGTTTGTATGTAGTCTGTATTTGAAGCACTTAACTAGACCACAACCATTAACAAAGACACGTCCCATTACCAGTTTACTCATGAAACGCGTGTGTTTGATCCTGCAGCTGTTGTTGCTCTATGAAATGAGGATGCTGATGATGTTTGTATTTGTTGTGTCAGGTTGAGAAGAATGAAGAAGCCGACCAGGAGATCAAACAGGATGGAACTAAACCCGAGGAGAACGCCCACAAGGCCGCCACCAAGATCCAGGCCAGCTTCCGCGGACACATCACCCGGAAAAAAATGAAAGATGGCGAGAAAGAGGAAAACGGCGCCGTTCCAGAAGAATCCGCCGAGACCACGGAAGGAGAGGAGGAGAAAGAGCGAATCTCTCCATCTGAGGAGAAGCCGGCGGAGGTTTCCACGGAAACAGAGGAAGAGAACAAACCGGTCAAGAGTCCCAACTCGCCTGCTGCCGAAGCCCCGCCCACTGCTGACCACGCCCCCTCAGGCACGCCCACTAAAGAGGAAGTGCAGGTGCAGCCGCAGGAAGTGGAAAAGCCTAAAGAAGCCGAGAAACCCGCAGAAGAACCCGCCATAAATGCACAGAATGAGGAAGAGGAGGAAGCCAAACAAGCCGACGTGCCTGACGACGCTGAGAGCCACGAAACAGACCAAATAGACAAAAGAGGTGCGTCACAAACCAACTGGTCCACACACATCACGGCCGAATCCATTCAGTTCATTTACACTTCTCATTAAAAACAACTAAAGCCGTTCAGAGGTGCTGCCCTCTGCTGGTGACAGTGAACATCAGAGAAAAAGGGAAATAACATGCAGTTCATATTCAAGTATTATGAACAATATGAATGAAAACTAGGCGATGCTTTTCAGAAGTGTCTGTCTGATCCATGTATTATCTTATTTCATTTAGATGTTTATTTCTGCAGAATGAAAGTTTCAGAGATTCTCTTATAAATGTGGAGATATCCTGAGCGGCTCTGGCATTGGAGAAAATCTAACGGCGAATTTAAAGTAGTTTAAGTCAAGCTTCTTTTTTAAAAACACTTCAAGCTACTTACACAAGTTAGAAAACTACATTGAAGCTATTTAAAGAGGAACATCTTTTCGATTTTATAACTAAGAATTTTAGATATAGGCCTATAACAATCAGATTCTGATTGCAGAATTGAGCATAAAACATTAATGAAACTAGAATTCTGTTTTATATTACTGAATTGAAATATAGTGATAAACAGCAGCAATACATGAAATATTTCACTTCGGAAGAGAAGGTAAAGTCCCTTTAAGGCTGCGCGGGACTCAAGTGAATCAGTGAATCATTTATGTGAACTAGTTCATTTAGATGAACTGTCCAAAAGCACTGACTCGCTTAAATGAATCAGAGTTCCCAAAGCTAAAGATAAGGGAGTCGTTTAGTGTGACCAATTCATCTACATAAACTGCCCGAAGGAACCGATTCACTGATATGATTCAGATTCACCTTATTGGTTAGTAGTTTCTCCAACCAATCAGGTGACGGCAGGGACGTTGAACCCGGTGTGTTTTAATATAATACCGTATATTATATTTTAAAATGTAAGTATTCAGTTCTTATAGTATTTGTTGGACAAAGTTGAACAAGTCACTTACAAAAACTTCAGAACTTTTATTTTGAATCATTGAACATGTACTTAATTGTTTTTAATCAACACACAGGGATGCCAACTCATGAAAGGCAAAAAAGGTGAGACAATCACAGGTCCACATGCATGTTATCCCAGGATATAAAAGAAATAAATCAATAAAAGTGCATCTTGTTGTGGAGCACGTGTTTCAGTTTCACACATGACAATTAAACACTGAGCACAAGCTGATTCTTGAATCAATTATTGAATCAGTTAAAACAATGACAACTGTGCATGTGCACCATTTTATTTGTACTTTCTGCTTGTGCATTCTGGGACTTACATTATCCAGGTGGCTTCATTCACCAAAATTAGTTCAGATTCATTGAGTGACCAAGAAGGTGGCGATAAATGAGACAGTTATATATGAAATGAGCGATTCACTGATTCAACGAATGAACAACAACAAAAATTTCCTTTTTAATTAGTATGTCTACAGATCTACCAAGATACTTGTTTTAAGCATTATAAGATCAGAGCAGATGTTTAATTGTCCTTCAGTTTGTGGACTGCACACTAACATCACAGTTATAAACCAGGAGCTGATCTTAGTAAGACATGCTGACAAATAAAGAATGCAACAGTTTGAAAGAATGACCATTTTAAAGAGGTTTGCAGTGAAGCAGGAGCTGTTATTGGATATATTGTTACTTCACTATTTACATAAACTGTCCATTAATCCGTTAATTCTGACATGATCTAAATGTGATGTCACAGGAAGTGAGTGTGTGTAACTGAGTTAGTAAATCCATTTTCCAGACGCTGTAAGTTTCAAAGTGCTCTGGTGTGGTTGGACTAAAACTCTTTATTGACGTGATTTTACCAGCAGATGTTTCACCACATTCATTAGAATAAATGGACACTATCTGACCATGAATATACAAACACTCAAAACTACAGGACAATAACAAATCTGATTTATAATGTCAATTAACAAGTATTAATTGGTAGAAACAGAGTTATTGTGGCAGAACAGGAATATCACAGTAAACGTGTGATTGTGAATGGTTTTTTATCTTCCTTTTCTCCCAATTTGGAATGCCCAATTCCCACTACTTAGTAGGTTCTCATGGTGGCGCGGTTACTCACCTCAATCCGGGTGGTGGAGGACAAGTCTCAGTTGCCTCCGCTTCTGAGACCGTCAATCCGCGCATCTTATCACGTGACTCGTTGTGCATGACACCGCGGAGACTCACAGCATGTGGAGACTCATGCTACTCTCCACGATCCACACACAACTCACCACACGCCCCACTGAGAGCGAGAACCACTAATCACGACCACAAGGAGGTTACCCCATGTGACTCTACCCTCCCTAGCAACCGGGCCAATTTGGTTGCTTAGGAGACCTGGCTGGAGTCACTCAGCACACCCTGAATTCAAACTCATGACTCCAGGTGTGATAGTCAGCATCAATTCTCGCTGAGATACCCAGACCCCCATTGTGATTGTGAATGTTGTTGTTTTGTTTGCAGAGGATGTCGACGACTCCAAACCAGTAGAGGAGGCCATTTCAGATGCCGGCAAAGAAGAGAACATTTAAACGACCAGTCCAATGTAATATGAGAAAATCATTCACAGGCTGCTCTTGCTTTTGGTGCTGAAGACGGTCTGTTTTATGTTTGTCTAGTTTTGGGTGTGGCAGTGATTTTCTGACATTTGGAGGGAGTTTTCTAAGGCATCGTCTGTGTGACGCGTATGATCGCAGACATCACCTTCTTCAAGATCAGCTTCTCTGACCAATTTCTCTATAGTTCCACACACACACACACACACACACACACACACACACACACTTAGCTCTTTTCCTGTAGTTAGCCAGCGCTGCTCTTCAGAGGGAACGCTGCAGTCCGTATCGATCCATTCACCATTTTGTTGAGCTCACTGCATGAGAACTCTTCCTCCAGACGAAAGCGTCCTCTCGCTCACCACACATACTTGTGGCTTCTTTTCACGTCCTTGGTGTTATGACATTTTAATTGCCGATATCGCTGCACTGATGGTCAAATAATTGAGAATATTAAATTAAAAGAAAATGTCAGCCTTTCTGTTCAAGTGTGTGCAGTGTCAGGTTTGAATTTAAGGAGTAAAATGGTTTCATGTCTGTTTTCGAAATAAAGAAATGTGCCAATTATCCTGACCAAAAGAGTTTGTCTGATTGTTCAGATGTGAATTAACAAGTTGCTTTTAGAAAACTTGAGTGAACAAAATCGAACAGAATCTGTTCGATGGAATAATGTTTGTTGCGCTTGTAAAATGTTGGTCGTTGATTGTTTGCAAACAGAACATCATAAAATGTTTTTCATGGATAATCTGACATTTAATCTCAATGACTATTTGGAAGTCTTAATATAAAAATCATAATGTGCAAACTGTCTGTTACTGAACAAACATGAACTTTAGACAGAAACCTTCTGAACACAATAACACGAAACCGAGTAAGAACTCAGGCCCTATTTTAACAGCGCTAAACGCAGTGCTATGTGATACGTCATACACGCAAAGTCAGTGAACATGGCCATGAAGTTTTGCACTGATTCTTGAGATAAGGGACAAAACATGTCTTACATACAAAAGTCATGTTTATGTTAAAAATCAAGAAGTTCGGGGGCCTGGGTAGCTCAGTGGTAAAAGACGCTGGCTACCACCCCTGGAGTTCTCTAGTTCGAATCCAGGGTGTGCTGAGTGACTCCAGTCAGGTCTCCTAAGCAACCAAATTGGCCCGGTTGCTAGGGAGGGTTGAGTCATATGGGGTAACCTCCTCGTGGTCGCTATAATGTGGTTCATCGCTCTCAATGGGGCGTGTGGTGAGTTGTGCGTGGATGCCGTGGAGAATAGCGTGAAGCCTCCACATGCGCTACGTCTCCATGGTAACACGCTCAACAAGCCACGTGATAAGATGCATGGATTGAGGCGAGTCACTACGCCACCACAAGGACTTAGAGCACATTGGGAATTGAGCATTCCAAATTGGGTGAAAAAGGAGAAAAATCCCAATCAAGAAATAATCAAGAAATTCATAATAATAAAAATACTGGAAAAGTTAAATCTAAAGGAAATGTGTGTACTCAGGGCATTCACTACTTATATTTGTAAATATTTTTATTCTCTATACTTGGAAGCACATGTATCCTCAGCAAGAAGTCACAGTGTTAAACTGCCAAACAAAGTGTTAAAAAATGCAACAAATTCATAAATATAAATATTAAACTGAATATAGGGATCTGTAAGATATCAAACAATATAATAGACATGGTCAGCTAACACTCTGAGGACCTCTTTCACACTTGCTGCTCATGGTGGATGCAACAGTAGGACACGTGGTCTGGTAATTTTAAACAAACAATGTTTTAAGTCTCTGCGGTCACAGTTTCAACATGTCAACTCCGTCATCCCATTGTGATCATTTCTGTTAGAACCGTGGGATTATTTTGGCATTTGAGTTTAGGTTATAGAGGCCAAAGTACAACACTCCACTATACTGTACTCTTCAAAGTACAACACATGATTAAGAGAGAAAAATATAAAATTTTGTCAACTCCGTCAGAATTTTCAGTATAGTGTGAAAATGGAAAAAAAAAATTATAGAATGTATTTCATCACTTAACTCCTTTACTGAACACCGTTATTAGATGTTTAAAGACTTTACACTCTTGTTGGATGGATCAAATTTAAATAACACACTTTTTGTGTGTCTGACGGAGTTGACATCTTACTGTAATTAATGTCAATTTCCAGGAGAAAAAAAAGCATTTTTATAAAAACCTCTTCCCTTACAGGTTTGTTAGCTGACACCTTTTATTTACAAATATATCTATTTAAAATTAATTTAGTATTAAAAAATTAAAACATGTTTAGTGCAATTTAATTCTGAGGTTCTTCTCCGGTTATTGCAGCATCTGCGTCCCATTATATAGTCCATTCCTATCAAACACCAGCGATATAAACAAAGACAGCACATAAGAAGTGTGTACTGGAAATGGACTGTATGCATTGAATTAGAAGAATAGAAATATTTCAATGACAGTGACACGCTCCTTTTATACACATGGAAAATGAGGGTCTCGTCAGGATTTGGATGTACGTTCCGTTAAAGTGTAGAGAGTGTAAGTATTATTAATCATATTGATCAAGTGACGCATAATCATGGCTTGTATAAACAGTGATTGTATCGGCCTTCCGGGTTAAGCTGTGGATTTTTGCACGCTCGTCACTTCTATCGGTCGATTTTGTTTTCAAATTTAAATGTATTTATTGAAAGGCGAAAAACTTAAAGCAAAAATGACACTTTAAATGAAACAAAAATATAATCAAAATAACAAAGTGGTCAAAAAAATCATATTTAACAACCTCCCCAAATCCAAACATTTCACGCTCACCAACTTCTTCCACCGGCCCCTTCTGAGGTGACGTAAAAATCACTCAACGACAACAGGTGGAAAAAAATATGAAATACAAATTAGACCATAAATACAAATGTAAATATAAATGCAATAATAATAATAATAAAAAACTCTAGAAAGTTTGACAAAAATCTCATAAATGTTTGTTTCATAAAACGTCTTCAACAGTGATCGTCAGGGACATTATTTGATATTCTGTACTTTCAGAGTTTGGACATGAACTTTATCACCTCCTGCTGGTGAAATCTCCAAACTGCAAATGCAGGAACTGAATTTAGACTTTGTGCTGAAAACAGACGTCCTACTGAAACATCTTCATGCAATTACATATTTCTCAGGAAAATAGCAAATTACACTTTGCACCACTTAATTTACATACAATACACCCACAGATAGCGCAAACACGCACACACACACACACTTGTGCGCTCACGGAAATCTGATAACACGTTGCACACGGTCGATGCATGTTGCACTGCACCTAACACACTCACGAAAATAAAGCCCCTCGAGTATTTACACGTTTCATGTTGAAGGAATATTAGAGGTTCAATAATGCTATGTCCAAAACTGGGATTACAGATTTTTGTTGTCATAGCAACAAAGTTGTAACATTGGCTGTATCTTTCCACAGATGTGATTAGTAAGTGATTTTCTGACAGTAAAATCATGTTAACACACATATTGTTTATGTCTTGTGTCTATACTTTTGAAACAGTGAGTATTTTAATGTTTACAGATTGACCCCATTGACTTCCATTGTAAGTGTCTCACTGGAACACACATTTAAAGAAAAGGAGGGACGAGTTGAAATTAATTTTTGTGTTTATCAACATTATGACACACATGCTGTCGATTGAGCTCAACTTGTGTTGAACCCGGAATATTCCTTTAAAGTAAACATGAACATACAACTGAAGTTTTCGCCCGTACATTGAACTAAACGTCGTTTTCTGTCGTATCGATGCACACTTCACACGTTAATAACAAGCTTATTCTGATTCAACACAGGAAGTGTATTCTCAAACTGATGCACACAGTAACACAAGAGTTGTTTCTTAAAAAAGTGAAAAATACAATTACAACAATTTAAAGGGAGATCTTACAATCTTTATATTCTTTATTTGCATGTTACATGATTAACATAATTCATAAACCTTTTGCATTTTTCATCAAAAAAATTACAATCTGATTTTTTAACCCACTTTCAAATACATCAAATTCAAATGACTTAATTTCCATTTTAAACGTTTCATGAGTACTTTACAGTGCAGAAGGGTTTAAAAATTTACTGCGGTAATGAGTAAATAAATGCAATTAGAAATATTCATTGCTTTTAATGAGGATGTAGAACGACCCCGAAGAAAATCCACAAAAAAAAGTTCAGTTTTATTTTCATGTTACAGAGCATCAGGAACACACACACACACACACACGTTAATACTTCCATTATGAGGACTTTCCATTGTCGAAATGGTTTTTATATTGAGATAATTATATTTTCTATCCCTTCACCCAATTCTGCATTTTAACATTTTCATTCGAACATCATTTAATACATACTAAAGAAATATCCGGCTTAAGAATCACTGGAACTGTTGAGATGTCCTCACAATGTAGGTGTTTCCTTAAGGAAGCTTTTCCTCCATTGTGAGGACATTTTCTTCCCCATAATGTAGGTCAAATCAGCACACACACACACACACACACACACACACACACACACACACACACACACACACACACACACACAGCCATGAGAAGCGTACACAGACATTCTTCACATAGAAAATCTATTTGTCCTGTTCTTGTGGACAGAGAAGTTTGACTTTGGATCAGATGAAACCCAAATATCCGCAGAGTGCAAAAAGTGGGCGGAGCTTTTGCGGATAAAGGGGCGGTCACACTGCGCATCACATGACCAATAGAAGTTGGAAACGTCACACGCTGACCTCTTGGCTCAATTTAAAGAATACATTTATTTCAAAGCTGCTTTTTTAAATTGTTGCAGGAAAGTGAGTAGACAATATATTTTTACATTTTTAATATTATCTGTGACGTAATTAGCGTGCTCAAAGCCTCATGTGACCGCCCCTTAAAGGAGACGCGTGAATCACACCCTCAGCGCTCCGTCAATCACACCGGAGACGAGCGGGTTCATCCAATCAAGGCAGCAGAGCTCACACACTGAAAGCTTATTGGCTGTGAGTGCTGTCAATCAAAGGGCGGTGGGTGTCGCCCAACAATCTCACAGCTTTGAATTCACAGACAGACACGTCAATGCTCATTCAACAAAATAAAGCAAGCAAAGAAAAACACTTTTTTAAACAAAAGTTTCCATTTAGGTCTGTATATAATTAATTTGTCTCGTTTAATGGCTTTTTTAATCTAATGGGGTAAATCATTTTGGCAATCAGTCATTCACACCTAACAGAAATGACCAGTGTCTAAGAATAGTAGTGCCGTTTCAAAGGTAAATCTAATATTGTGTAAATTATTTGTATTAAAACCCCCTAGTTTTACACTCTAATTTCATAATCTCTTATAGGAAGCGTCAAAACGCCGCCGCAGATAATTAACTATGTGTTCACTACTAAGAAAGCTGAACTTATGATTCGATTTCATTTACATGTGAGGACATTCGACTCAAAAAAATATATACAGTTAACAGAAGTTTGAGTTGGAAATGACGAGTCGCATGACAGGACGAGGTAAAGTGAATAAAAGCGAAGCATTCATTGGTGTCGTACATTTCTAAGTTCATACAGTATAATGATGACTATTTCACAGACGCGCACAACAGATCGCCAACAACTGAGGTCCAGATGGGGGAGGGGCTTAGGATATTGTATGGGAGGAGTTTAAGAAATGGGAGGGATAAGGGCAAGTAAGTTTAGGTTATGGGAGAGGTTTATGAGATGGGAGGAGAGATGGGAGGAGTTAAAGGATAAGGGAGGAGTTTATTTATAGGAATTCAAGACATGGGTGGGGTTAAGTATGTGGGAGGGGTTAATGAGAAGGGAGGAGTTAAATGATAAAGGAGGATTTTATTTAAAGGAATTCAAGACATGGGCGGGGTTAAGTATGTGGGAGGAGTTAATGAGAAGGGAGGAGTTAAATGATAAAGGAGGATTTTATTTAAAGGAATTCAAGACATGGGCGGGGTTAAGTATGTGATAGGGGTTAATGTGATGGGAGGAGTTAAATGATAAAGGAATTCAGGACATGGGCGGGGTTAAGTATGTGGGAGGGGTTAATGAGAAGGGAGGAGTTAAATGATAAAGGAGGATTTTATAGGAAATTAAGACATGGGCGGGGTTAAGTGTGTGGGAGGGGTTATTGATAAGGGAGGAGTATATTTAAAGGAATTCAAGACATGGGTGGTGTTAAGTATGTGGGAGGGGTTAATGAGAAGGGAGGAGTTAAATGATAAAGGAGGATTTTATAGGAAATTAAGACATGGGCGGGGTTAAGTATGTGGGAGGGGTTAATGAGAAAGGAGGAGTTAAATGATAAAGGAGGATTTTATAGGAAATTAAGACATGGGCGGGGTTAAGTATGTGGGAGGGGTTTGAGAAGGAAGGTTTAATGAGGTTTTAACTTGTTTCCAGTAATCGGAGCAGCATTCTGTTCTGCGTCTCTGAAAATATTCAAGATTTTACAGTCCATCATGACACATTAATGTTTGGCTGGCATGACAATGACGTGAGTGTTTCCTAAAGTATCAAAACACAGTTAACACACATACCTGTGATTGTTCTGAGAATCTTTCAGATCAGCAGAGTGATGCTAATTCTGTAAATCTGGTTTACAACAAACAGAACTAAAGATCCAAAGATTTGGTACCAGAAAATCTTACTATAATAATACAAAAGTGTGATTTTAATGTCTAATTTTATGTCCTTTTGGCAATGCTGATACATCATTAATTGCATTTAAATGATCTTAAATGATTCTACCACGTCTATCTGCTTCCCTTATTTTACATAAACGCAATGAAAGAAATGACTATTTTCGGCATTTCGAGATGATGACAGGTGCGTTTGACACAGAAACTGTGTGGTTGGAATTTCACACCAGATTCCTGTTGGAAAATTACATACATGAACTCAAACTGTCAGATGCCCAGACAGACAGACAGGTGTCACTGGAAGTGTTTGAACCAGTTAAAATGGCACATTGTGTTCTTCAAAAGAGCACCGTTCTTCATTTCCTCCATGTCATATTTGATCCTGATAATAACTGAGCGGTTGTTCTGGGCGTAGCGTGAGTGCGGGTGGATGAATGGATGGAAACAGTCTGAGACGATCGATCGATGCGCTGATCATTAACACTGCACAGGAGCACAGAACACACACAGGAGGAGGAGCCAGAGTGATTGACACATGCTGCAGGAGCCGTTGATGTCCCGCCCAGTACCAGGTTCTGTGAGACAGAGAGAGAGAGACAGAGAGAGACAGACAGATTCTCAAATGAGTGGTAAATTGTGCCATCCGGTGGTTGTTATGTGAACTGCAGTCTGATCATCAGTGTGTGTCTTCTGTGATCAGATTCAGTCTGAGATTTTTGGGTGGATCAAGAGAAATGAGATCTGTAAACTTGTATATATTTTAAGGTTTATTTGTTTCCATGGACGTATAAAAGGTTTAAGGACACTTCCTTGAGTTTGTCTTGCGCACTTATTGAAAGATCAATGAAATAAATGATTACTGTTTGTGTACCTTTTTCATTTTATACAGAATAACATTAGGAAGTATTGTGGCTGAGAACAGACTGATTTGGGAGCATTCCCTGAGAAATGTGAATACAGAATGGACATTTTAACACATTTCAGTCATCCTCTTTCCACATTTCACTGGCGAGTCTTTTGACGAGTGAAACTGATGGATATATTTGGATATTGTAATTTGCTGTGTTTGCTAGTTTACTTGTTAATAAAATGAAAACGTGTCACTGTGTCAGCAGCTCTACTCTCATTAAAGGACGTTTCACTGAGAAAACATGATGATAATAATATTGACTTATGAACAGATTTGTCTTTTAAAAGTGTCAGAGAGGAGTGAATATGTTACTCACTGCCGGTGGTTTACAAAATAACCCAGTAGATTCAACTTGTTACATGAAGTTTAGCTTCATAAACAAATATTTCATTTTGCATTGTTGAATGTTGTGAATAGTGGAAATGTGTGTGTGTGTTTCTCACTCACTATAAAGGAAGACGCTGGCGTTGTGTATTCCCAGTCTGTTGGTGGCGACACACGTGTAATTTCCATAATCATCTTCAGTGACGTTTGCGACCACCAGCAGCGTACGAGATCCAGTGATCTGAATACTGACACCTTGAGAGCTCGACAATCTGACACACAAACACTGTCATTAACACACACTCAAATAAACCACAAGCAAAACTTCCTGTATAAGTGACCAACACATTGACACAGCTGATACTGTTTATTCTTTCATCTCTATGAGTCTATGTTTAAAGCAGCTTATTACACGGTGCTCTGACTGGTCAATGGCGCCATCTACCGCTGATCCGGGTATTACATATCCTCTTTCCTGCTGCTCGGATCACTGTGAGATCTCTACAAGTAATCTATTAACATAATCTCAACTCATATCAATGTTTCATGTGCATTTATTTATTTATCTGATTAGTAGTCATGTAATAAGTGTGATAATAGTTAATACAATACAGTTGCAAAATACAGTTGAAGTCAGAAGTTTGCATATACCTTAGCCAAATACATTTAAACTCAGTTTTTCACGATTCCTGACATTTAATTGTCGATAACATTCCCTGTCTTAGGTCAGTTAGGATCACTACTTTATTTTAAGAATGTGAAATGTCAGAATAATAGTAGAGAGAATGATTTATTTATGTCAGAAGTTTACATACACTTTGTTAGTATTTGGTAGTATTGCCTTTAAATAGTTTATCTTGGGTCAAATGTTTTGGGTATCCTTCCACAAGCTTCTCACAATAAGTTGCTGTAATGTTGTCCCATTCCTCCATTTGGAAGACCCATTTGCGACCGAGCTTTAACTTCCTGGCTGAGTCTTGAGATGTTGCTTCAATATATCCACATAATTTTCCTTCCTCATGATGCCATCTATTTTGTGAAGTGCACCAGTCCCTCCTGCAGCAAAACACCCCCACAACATGATGCTGCCACCCCCATGCTTCACGGTTGGGATGGTGTTCTTCGGCTTGCAAGCCTCACCTTTTTTCCTCCAAACATAACGATGGTCATTATGGCCAAACAGTTCAATTTTTGATTCATCAGACCAGAGGACATTTCTCCAAAAAGTAATGTGCACTTGCAAACTGTAGTCTGGCTTTTTTATGGTGGTTTTGGAGCAGTGGCTTCTTCCTTGCTGAGCAGCCTTTCAGGTTAATTTGATATAGGAATCGTTTTACTGTGGATATAGATACTTGTCTACCTGTTTCCTCCAGCATCTTCACAAGGTCCTTTGCTGTTGTTCTGGGATTGATTTGCACTTTTCGCACCAAACTACGTTCATCTCTAGGAGACAGAATGTGTCTCCTTCCTGAGCGGTATGATGGCTGTGTGGTCCCATGGTGTTTATACTTGCGTACTATTGTTTGTACAGATGAACGTGGTACCTTCAGGCATTTGGAAATTGCTTCCAAGGATGAACCAGACTTGTGGAGGTCCACAGTTATTTTTCTGAGGTCTTGGCTGATTTCTTTTAATTTTCCCATGATGTCAAGCAAAGAGGCACTGAGTTTGAAGATAGGTCTTAAAATACATCCACAGGTACACCTCCAATTCAGTACACCTCCAATCAGAAGCTAATTGGCTAATTGTCTAAAGGCTTGACATCATTTTCTGGAATTTTCCAAGCTGCTTAAAGGCACAGTTAACTTAGTGTATGTAAACTTCTGACCCACTGGAATTGTGATATAGTCAATTAAAAGTGAAACAATCTGTCTGTAAACAATTGTTGGAAAAATTACTCGTGTCATGCACAAAGTAGATGTCCTAAACGACTCGCCAAAACTATACTTTGCTAACATTAAATCTGTGGAGTGATTAAAAAATGAGTTTTAATGACTTCAACCTAAGTGTATGTAAACTTCTGACTTCAACTGTAACCCCATTTATGATGATACAAGAGTCTCCGCTTCACGTCGGGGTCCTGATCACCTGTCAGGTTTCTTTTGTGATAACAACCGGTTGACTGTACATTACTGTATCCATCATGTGTTTTTAAGACAGGTGCGTATGACTTTAAGACTTTCAGGAGTTAAAGCTGCAGTGTGTCATTCCGTCACAAAATTAATGATGGTTTTCAAACAGTTTCCCGAACATTCCCCCTGTCTTCTGTTGGTCAGAATAAAAGAAATAAGAAATAAAACACAATGGCTAAAATGTATTTGTGTCTACTAATGTTTTAATACAGGTGGGTTTATAAAACAGGTGTGTTAAGCAGGATCAGAAATTAAGGCGGGCAAAAAATACTACCAAAGCTACCAAAAGAGACAGAAATGCCCCCATGGATAAAAATATGGGGGCAAAAAATGCCACTTTAATTAATTATTCAGTTTTTATTTGATTTTATTTATAACATCTGATATTGTTCTCAAAGGGATCATGACATGAGGAATCAACTTTTCCTTGATCGTTAGACAAATAAGAGTTCATTGTACAATCAAAACTCACTGTAAGTTTCAGAACTCAAAACTTCCTCTTCACTGCAAAAAGAGCATTTGATGAAACCAATTTGCCAAAACAACTCGTTCTCGACTTCCTCCATATTGTGATGTCACACTGCAGTAGACATTTGCATCTGACCACCTCCACAACAACGCCTACTTTATAACTTCTGTAGCCCCGCCCACTAATGGTGAGCAGTGCAGGTCAGTCAAGAGCAGAGAGCCATTTTGTCATTTTAAGGGTATGAGGTAATAAACGATCAATCTTGAGTTTGTATTATTGATCTCTTAAATAAAAGTATTTGACATAAATTTTAAATAGTTAGCAAAACAAATGCTCATAAAGGTACAAAAATGTAAATCCTAATGTAGACGTGAACTGACCTGCGGTCATCTCTGTACCACTCAAACTCGGGCTGTGGAACGGCAGACGCCTCACAGTGCAGGATTCCTGCGTGTCCGAGCGCCGTCTCTGAGCTGCGAACTTCCTTTATATACGGCGGATCTGAAAAAACACACACTGATGTACATGTGCAGTGTGTATAGTGTCTAACAGATGCAGTTCGACAATAATGCATGCACTTACAGTTGACAATCACGTTGACATATTTGACATCAGGTGTGGAGACGTCATTACTGGCTTTACATTCATAACGTCCAGATTGAGAGCGAACAATCCCAGAGATCTCCAGATATTCACCCACATCCAGAGATTCAGCTGAAACACACACGATGGTTTAATCACATGTCTATTCTGGTGTCGTCCAGCAGGTGGTGCACATGAGTGTGTTTCCTCTTTATACACAATCATCTACAGCAGAATATCACAAAATAGTCGTTAAACATGCATGTCACACCAGAAACATGTGTACCGCGAAAGAAATCACTAACAATCACTCAATTTCAAAATGTAGTTTAAACCAGCAGAGAACATGTCTAAAAACCCCTCTGAGACCAGAAATGTAACAACATTTCATTTGCAATCATTTTATCTAATTTCTGGTAATATAATATAATATTATCATGCTCACTGAATGATGTTAAATGATGTCTGTCAGAACGATGTAACATAGTTTCAATAGATCTGTGATTCAAATTCAGACTGATGAACTGAAACACAATTGTGTTAAATGTACTGATGCTGGGAGAAAACATCACACACACACACACACACACACACACACTCACTCACAAACACTCACACTCACAAACACATACACACACACTCACACACACACACACACACACAAATACACACTCACACACACACACTCACAAACACACACACACAAACACACACACACACAAACACACTCAAACACACACTCACACACACACAAACACACACACACTCACACACACACACTCACAAACACACACACACACTCACTCACAAACACACACTCACACACTCACACTCACAAACACACACTCACAAACACACACACACACACACACTCACAAACACACACTCACAAACACACACTCACACACACCCTCACACACACACACTCACAAACACACTCACAACACAACACACAAACACACACACACAATAACACACAAACGCACACACACTCACACACACACATATACACACACACTCTCACTCACATACACACACACAAACACAAACACACACAAACACACTCAAACACACACTCACACACACACACTCACAAACACACACACACACAAACACACACACACACAATAACACACAAACACACACACACTCTCACTCACACACACACACCCACATATACACACAAACACACTCTCACTCACATACACACACTCACACACACACACACACACACACACAGTGATGTGGTAAGCATTTCATCAGGAAGTTGAAAGGCTTTTGAGAACAAGTGAACACAGGCGGCTCATTTACATGCTCATGTTTTATTCATCAGAGTCATTTACAACAGTGAGGCACAATGTGTTTATTTAGTGAATACTAATTTATGTAGAACAGTTGAATTGAGTAAGTTCAGCAGAACTGAGAGAGATTACATGACACATGAAACACACACACACACACACACTGGGGGTGGGAATTCTAAAGAGATGAATAATTCTATATACTAAAATTAATCATACTAAAAAATAGTTTCATATGGGAATATATTAAATCATTCTTATTTTTAACTAAAGTCTCTTTAATAACACATTGTTATATGAGTCTCAAGTGCACATGAAGCAACAACTCTTTTTGATCTGTTTATTAAAATAAGAGTCATATGTTGGTATGTTGTGCAGCATGAATAACACAATAGAAAGATTCACACAGGAATATTTCAGTGTTTGTGTGACTGCAGACATTCATGAACTGTTATCAGAACTGACGGGCTTCTCATCTGTTCTCACTGATTAGTCTTCAGGAGTTTTCCATGAACTTTACATTGTTCTGTAATTAAAAATCATAATGAGTCTTTTAGATTGATGTGTGAAGCTTCATGTCTGATTCATTGAAAAGAACGATTCACTGGCAAATCAGTCTCATGAACTATTTTAGAGCAGAGAAAAACTAGAAAAAGATATATTCCCCACAGAAGTTTCTATCAATTTCTATGATTTCTCCATTTTAAAATTCCCTGATATTCCAGGTTTTCCATGAGAACCCTGAACTGAACATCATGAACGTCAGAGAACTGGTTCTTGATTCCCAACCCAACACTAATTATTCATGACAGATGATTGTTTAAATGGACCTTTAATAAGCAGCTAATGAGCAGATAATAAACTCTCTGTTGATTAATTAACAGCACAATGAATATTTACTGTACAAGAAAACGGATTCCTGCACAAGCTGCTGCAGCGATGAAGAGTGTGTTGTTGATTTGCTCAATGAGAAAGAAAATATTTGA
This sequence comes from Myxocyprinus asiaticus, assembly GCF_019703515.2. Taxonomy (NCBI): domain Eukaryota; kingdom Metazoa; phylum Chordata; class Actinopteri; order Cypriniformes; family Catostomidae; genus Myxocyprinus; species Myxocyprinus asiaticus. The sequence continues at coordinate 373,204 of NC_059382.1, read as the reverse complement.
GACACTTTTAAGTCGTCTTTTCACTGCATCTGTCAAACGACAGACGGGGGCTGTGTGGGGTTTCCACCATCTCCGGATGCAATCGGATCTGATTTGAACTTTGGCTGCGTTGAAATATTTCAGCTCGTGCGAGTAGACCGCATACAGTCCGGTTGTGATGTACTCATACAAAACACACACTCGGTGTAAAAAAAAACAAAAAAAACTTGCTTTGTCGACACTCGATTCGACACGAATGTTCGCTCGTATGAATGGCTCGTTAGGAATCCACTGCTTCTATTCATAATGTAATAGTCTTTAATGAACACCACTGGTCTGAACAGAGTAACTTTATTTTGATTCTCAAGGAGAACTGACAACAACACCCACTCCTGATGGAGCTAGATGAACTCCCAACATAATCACGTTCTCTTAAAGGCATACACCCATTACACATAATGTAAATGGGTGTAAAAATCATAATAATTTTACTTTAAATGATGCGGTTGTCAGAAAGTTTGTGCTGTTTTATTTGCACTTTCTTTATCTTTTTTAACTTTGTTGCAGTTTATTGTCATGCAGTAACACACTGACAGTGATTGATGTATGGCGTCATGAAATAAGAGACCCTCCTCTTGAAATCTGAACAAAAGTGCTCACAGGAGACACATTTAAGCAACCAGGTGTAAACGGCGACGTGTCTCAGCTGACCACATGTGATCGGATCACCCTAGACGCATCTTAATATCAGATGAACACAGCGACGTGTCTCAGCTGACCACACGTGATCGGATCACCCTAGACGCATCTTAATATCAGGTGTAAACGGCGACGTGTCTCAGCTGACCACACGTGATCGGATCACCCTAGACGCATCTTAATATCAGGTGTAAACGGCGACGTGTCTCAGCTGACCACACGTGATCGGATCACCCTAGACGCATCTTAATATCAGGTGTAAACGGCGACGTGTCTCAGCTGACCACACGTGATCGGATCACCCTAGACGCATCTTAATATCAGGTGAACACGGCGACGTGTCTCACCTGACCACACGTGATCGGATCACCCTAGACGCATCTTAATATCAGGTGTACACGGCGACGTGTCTCAGCTGACCACACGTGATCGGATCACCCTAGACGCATCTTAATATCAGGTGTAAACGGCGACGTGTCTCAGCTGACCACACGTGATCGGATCACCCTAGACGCATCTTAATATCAGGTGTACACGGCGACGTGTCTCAGCTGACCACATGTGATCGGATCACCCTAGACGCATCTTAATATCAGGTGAACACGGCGACGTGTCTCAGCTGACCACACGTGATCGGATCACCCTAGACGCATCTTAATATCAGATGAACACAGCGACGTGTCTCACCTGACCACACGTGATCGGATCACCCTAGACGCATCTTAATATCAGGTGTAAACGGCGACGTGTCTCACCTGACCACACGTGATCGGATCACCCTAGACGCATCTTAATATCAGGTGAACACGGCGACGTGTCTCAGCTGACCACATGTGATCGGATCACCCTAGACGCATCTTAATATCAGGTGTAAACGGCGATGTGTCTCAGCTGACCACACGTGATCGGATCACCCTAGACGCATCTTAATATCAGGTGTAAACGGCGATGTGTCTCAGCTGACCACACGTGATCGGATCACCCTAGACGCATCTTAATATCAGGTGTAAACGGCGACGTGTCTCAGCTGACCACACGTGATCGGATCACCCTAGACGCATCTTAATATCAGGTGTAAACGGCGACGTGTCTCAGCTGACCACACGTGATCGGATCACCCTAGACGCATCTTAATATCAGGTGTAAACGGCGACGTGTCTCAGCTGACCACACGTGATCGGATCACCCTAGACGCATCTTAATATCAGGTGTACACGGCGACGTGTCTCAGCTGACCACACGTGATCGGATCCCCCTAGACGCATCTTAATATCAGGTGAACACGGCGACGTGTCTCAGCTGACCACATGTGATCGGATCACCCTAGACGCATCTTAATATCAGGTGAACACGGCGACGTGTCTCAGCTGACCACATGTGATCGGATCACCCTAGACGCATCTTAATATCAGGTGTACACGGCGACGTGTCTCACCTGACCACACGTGATCGGATCACCCTAGACGCATCTTAATATCAGGTATACACGGCGACGTGTCTCAGCTGACCACATGTGAAATGTGGTCGTAGCATGTGTGGAAACTGTGGAATACATGATGCACGTATGATGTAAGCAGATACTGTCATGGGATTGTATTGTTCAGGGTGTATCTCAGATATTTAACGCCACTAACTTTGTCTCAAAATACTTCGAAATGAGGAGATGAATGTGCTCAAAATGATTTTTAATTAAAGATGATTATCTCATATCTCTGTGAGGTAACCCTTCCTGTCAAACTCACTGATTGAATTTGAGATGATCAGATTTGAATGATGGGATGAGATTAGTCCATGATGTTAAAGATCTGAGATGGAAGATTTATTTCTAGAGCATATTTAAAAGCAACAGGTGCATCAAAGTGCTGTACAGTAAAATATAAAACATATAAAGAAAAAATCCAGGTGCAAATGCACAAGTGACAACATTAATAAACAACATGCAGCATATGAAATATACCGCGTAATAAACAGAATACAGTCTGTGTAACTAAACCATAAAACACTTAAGCTAAGAATTATCAAACGATAGAGAATACAGATAAGATTGAAGATTGAAAACTAGCTAGTGAAGGAGCAGACCTCACGTGAAAGCGCAGGCTGTTCCCAAGTTTGGGTGCTGCAGTGGAGAAGACCCGCCACCCTTAGATTTACAGCGACAACGAGGGACAGACAAGAGAAGTAGATTATATGATCTAAGTGCTCTTTGAGGAGAGTAAGGAATCAAAAGGTCACTGATGTACTTCAGTGCGACACCAGATAAAGCCACATAGATAACAATTTTAAAATCAATTCTATAATTAACGGGAAGCCAAAGTAAAGCTGCTAAAACGGGAGAAATATGATCCCTCTTTTTTGTACCGGTTAGAAGTCTAGCTGCTGCATTTTGAACAATCTGAAGATGTGAAATAGCAGTTTGAGGCAGACTGATGTACAGAGAATTACAGCTATCCAAACGTGATGTAATAAGGATTACAGTCTCCACTGCAGTTTTAATTTAGCTGGAAACTGAAAGGTTGTGGTATGAAACCCAGCAGGTTAATCTAAAAGTTGGAACTAATATCTTAATTAGGGCTGTCAATCGATTACATTTTTAATAGAATTAATTACATGGTATGCCAGTTAATTTATAAAGTTAACTGCATATATATATATATTTATTTTGCTGAGAAAGCCCATCAAATAATAATAATTCAATATATAATGTTTAAATAAGTATATTTAAAAATGATCAATAAATTCTATATATTATGAAAATAATTCAGATAATTAAAATGCATTACACAGGGTTCATACAGATGCTTCAAAGTTAAATTCAAGCACTTTTCAAGCACATTTTTATTTGTTTTCAAGGACTGTGCTCGAGATGTCATTAATATAAATCATTTTTGTTAATTATAAATAAAAATATTTTAACCGTACAGTTGATTTATTTTTATAAAACACCACTTATTACAAGTACAACAATGAGCATCTTTCACTACATATTCTCACAGTAACAACTGTTCATGATGAAATGTATGTGTTATTGTAGTGTGCTCCCTTAAAACATACTTCACTTTCCAACAGAAGTGAATAACTGTGTCTGTAAACACAAGCGAATAACTGCGTCTGTAAACACAAGCGAATAACTGTGTCTGTAAACAGAAGCGAATAACTGTGTCTGTAAACACAAGTGAATAACTGTGTCTGTAAACACAAGCGAATAACTGCGTCTGTAAACACAAGCGAATAACTGTGTCTGTAAACAGAAGCGAATAACTGTGTCTGTAAACACAAGTGAATAACTGCGTCTGTAAACACAAGCGAATAACTGTGTCTGTAAACAGAAGCGAATAACTGTGTCTGTAAACACAAGCGAATAACTGTGTCTGTAAACACAAGCGAATAACTGCGTCTGTAAACACAAGCGAATAACTGCGTCTGTAAACAGAAGCGAATAACTGTGTCTGTAAACACAAGCGAATAACTGTGTCTGTAAACACAAGCGAATAACTGTCTGTAAACAGAAGTGAATAACTGTGTCTGTAAACAGAAGTGAATAACTGTGTCTGTAAACAGAAGCGAATAACTGTGTCTGTAAACACAAGTGAATAACTGCGTCTGTAAACACAAGTGAATAACTGTGTCTGTAAACACAAGTGAATAACTGTGTCTGTAAACAGAAGCGAATAACTGTGTAAACACAAGTGAATAACTGTGTCTGTAAACACAAGTGAATAACTGTGTCTGTAAACACAAGTGAATAACTGTGTCTGTAAACACAAGTGAATAACTGCGTCTGTAAACACAAGTGAATAACTGCGTCTGTAAACACAAGCGAATAACTGCGTCTGTAAACACAAGCGAATAACTGCGTCTGTAAACACAAGTGAATAACTGCGTCTGTAAACACAAGCGAATAACTGTGTCTGTTAACAGAAGTGAATAACTGCGTCTGTAAACAGAAGTGAATAACTGTGTCTGTTAACAGAAGTGAATAACTGTGTCTGTAAACACAAGTGAATAACTGTGTCTGTTAACAGAAGTGAATAACTGCGTCTGTAAACAGAAGTGAATAACTGTGTCTGTTAACAGAAGTGAATAACTGTGTCTGTAAACAGAAGTGAATAACTGTGTCTGTTAACAGAAGTGAATAACTGTTTCTGTAAACACAAGTGAATAACTGCGTCTGTAAACACAAGTGAATAACTGTGTCTGTTAACAGAAGTGAATAACTGTGTCTGTAAACAGAAGAGAATAACTGTGTCTGTAAACAGAAGTGAATAACTGTGTCTGTAAACACAAGTGAATAACTGTGTCTGTAAACACAAGTGAATAACTGCGTCTGTAAACAGAAGTGAATAACTGTGTCTGTAAACAGAAGTGAATAACTGTGTCTGTAAACACAAGTGAATAACTGTGTCTGTAAACACAAGTGAATAACTGTGTCTGTAAACACAAGTGAATAACTGTGTCTGTAAACAGAAGTGAATAACTGTGTCTGTAAACAGAAGCGAATAACTGCGTCTGTAAACACAAGTGAATAACTGTGTCTGTAAACACAAGTGAATAACTGCGTCTGTAAACACAAGTGAATAACTGTGTCTGTTAACAGAAGTGAATAACTGTGTCTGTAAACAGAAGTGAATAACTGTGTCTGTAAACAAGTGAATAACTGTGTCTGTAAACACAAGTGAATAACTGCGTCTGTAAACAGAAGTGAATAACTGTGTCTGTAAACACAAGTGAATAACTGTGTCTGTAAACACAAGTGAATAACTGCGTCTGTAAACAGAAGTGAATAACTGTGTCTGTAAACACAAGCGAATAACTGTGTCTGTAAACAGAAGTGAATAACTGTGTCTGTAAACACAAGCGAATAACTGTGTCTGTAAACACAAGTGAATAACTGCGTCTGTAAACACAAGCGAATAACTGTGTCTGTAAACACAAGCGAATAACTGTGTCTGTAAACAGAAGAGAATAACTGTGTCTGTAAACACAAGTGAATAACTGCGTCTGTAAACACAAGCGAATAACTGTGTCTGTAAACAGAAGAGAATAACTGTGTCTGTAAACACAAGTGAATAACTGCGTCTGTAAACACAAGTGAATAACTGCGTCTGTAAACACAAGTGAATAACTGTGTCTGTAAACACAAGTGAATAACTGTGTCTGTAAACACAAGTGAATAACTGTGTCTGTAAACACAAGTGAATAACTGTGTCTGTAAACAGAAGTGAATAACTGTGTCTGTAAACACAAGTGAATAACTGCGTCTGTAAACAGAAGTGAATAACTGTGTCTGTAAACACAAGTGAATAACTGTGTCTGTAAACACAAGTGAATAACTGCGTCTGTAAACACAAGCGAATAACTGCGTCTGTAAACACAAGCGAATAACTGCGTCTGTAAATAACTGCATCTGTAAACAGAAGTGAATAACTGTGTCTGTTAACAGAAGTGAATAACTGTGTCTGTAAACACAAGTGAATAACTGTGTCTGTTAACAGAAGTGAATAACTGTGTCTGTAAACAGAAGTGAATAACTGTGTCTGTTAACAGAAGTGAATAACTGTGTCTGTAAACAGAAGTGAATAACTGTGTCTGTTAACAGAAGTGAATAACTGTTTCTGTAAACACAAGTGAATAACTGCGTCTGTAAACACAAGTGAATAACTGTGTCTGTTAACAGAAGTGAATAACTGTGTCTGTAAACAGAAGAGAATAACTGTGTCTGTAAACAGAAGTGAATAACTGTGTCTGTTAACAGAAGTGAATAACTGTGTCTGTAAACACAAGTGAATAACTGTGTCTGTAAACACAAGTGAATAACTGCGTCTGTAAACAGAAGTGAATAACTGTGTCTGTAAACACAAGTGAATAACTGTGTCTGTAAACACAAGTGAATAACTGTGTCTGTAAACAGAAGTGAATAACTGTGTCTGTAAACACAAGCGAATAACTGTGTCTGTAAACAGAAGTGAATAACTGTGTCTGTAAACACAAGTGAATAACTGTGTCTGTAAACAGAAGTGAATAACTGTGTCTGTAAACAGAAGTGAATAACTGTGTCTGTAAACAGAAGCGAATAACTGCGTCTGTAAACACAAGTGAATAACTGTGTCTGTAAACAGAAGTGAATAACTGTGTCTGTAAACACAAGTGAATAACTGTGTCTGTAAACACAAGTGAATAACTGCGTCTGTAAACACAAGTGAATAACTGTGTCTGTTAACAGAAGTGAATAACTGTGTCTGTAAACAGAAGTGAATAACTGTGTCTGTAAACACAAGTGAATAACTGTGTCTGTAAACACAAGTGAATAACTGCGTCTGTAAACAGAAGTGAATAACTGTGTCTGTAAACACAAGCGAATAACTGTGTCTGTAAACAGAAGTGAATAACTGTGTCTGTAAACAGAAGTGAATAACTGTGTCTGTAAACAGAAGTGAATAACTGTGTCTGTAAACAGAAGCGAATAACTGCGTCTGTAAACACAAGTGAATAACTGTGTCTGTAAACAGAAGTGAATAACTGTGTCTGTAAACACAAGTGAATAACTGTGTCTGTAAACACAAGTGAATAACTGCGTCTGTAAACACAAGTGAATAACTGTGTCTGTTAACAGAAGTGAATAACTGTGTCTGTAAACAGAAGTGAATAACTGTGTCTGTAAACACAAGTGAATAACTGTGTCTGTAAACACAAGTGAATAACTGCGTCTGTAAACAGAAGTGAATAACTGTGTCTGTAAACACAAGCGAATAACTGTGTCTGTAAACAGAAGTGAATAACTGTGTCTGTAAACACAAGCGAATAACTGTGTCTGTAAACAGAAGTGAATAACTGTGTCTGTAAACAGAAGAGAATAACTGTGTCTGTAAACACAAGTGAATAACTGCGTCTGTAAACAGAAGAGAATAACTGTGTCTGTAAACACAAGTGAATAACTGTGTCTGTAAACAGAAGTGAATAACTGTGTCTGTAAACAGAAGTGAATAACTGCGTCTGTAAACAGAAGTGAATAACTGTGTCTGTAAACACAAGTGAATAACTGTGTCTGTAAACACAAGTGAATAACTGTGTCTGTAAACACAAGTGAATAACTGCGTCTGTAAACACAAGTGAATAACTGTGTCTGTTAACAGAAGTGAATAACTGTGTCTGTAAACAGAAGTGAATAACTGTGTCTGTAAACACAAGTGAATAACTGTGTCTGTAAACACAAGTGAATAACTGCGTCTGTAAACACAAGTGAATAACTGCGTCTGTAAACACAAGTGAATAACTGTGTCTGTTAACAGAAGTGAATAACTGTGTCTGTAAACAGAAGTGAATAACTGTGTCTGTAAACACAAGTGAATAACTGTGTCTGTAAACACAAGTGAATAACTGCGTCTGTAAACAGAAGTGAATAACTGTGTCTGTAAACACAAGCGAATAACTGTGTCTGTAAACAGAAGTGAATAACTGTGTCTGTAAACACAAGCGAATAACTGTGTCTGTAAACAGAAGTGAATAACTGTGTCTGTAAACAGAAGAGAATAACTGTGTCTGTAAACACAAGTGAATAACTGCGTCTGTAAACACAAGTGAATAACTGCGTCTGTAAACACAAGTGAATAACTGTGTCTGTAAACACAAGTGAATAACTGTGTCTGTAAACAGAAGTGAATAACTGTGTCTGTAAACAGAAGTGACTCGTGTGCTGTTTCATGTTTTCTAAAGTCACACAGATTTATGTGAGGAACTGACCCAAATTGCAAATGGGTCATACTCAAAAAATGTGACTTTCCAACGTACAAAATATTGAAATTTTCCATTCAGTTCAGTTTTTACCCATAAATGCTGAGGGTAAACATTTTGTAATATGTTGACATTAATTTTTATTTATAAAGAACAACTTGACTGTTGATCTTTCTTTTATTATTTCATTTTGTTTCACGAACGAAACAGGTTAACACTAAATTAACACTAACAAGGGTTAAATGGGGTACAACACCAAATATTTGTGTATGAAAATATGAGTTCAAATGTGAATAACTTTTTAACATGCTGGGAAAAATCCCTATATGCATATTTAAGCAGCCTCTGAACTTTGACCGTAATTATTTTCCACTACTTTTTGTATTATTATTATTTTTTTACATTGATAACAGCAATGCCATGAAATCAAACATTCTTTTTAAATTATTTAAATTATTAATAATAATTTTGTTTTGCTTTTTTGCACACTGTTCGGCCTTGCTCTAATGCTTTTATTAAAAATAAGTACAAAATAAATACACAAATAATTTCACATGTCATAGAAGTGATGTAACAGATGAAGGAGACAAGGATTTTTTTTCAGGCAATGAACAATTTCAAATATATTTTCAAAAAAATTTGCAACAGAGCCATTTCATATCATTAAAGGTTAGGTTATAAAATGATAACCTTATAATAATATAAATTCGCTATTTGAAGGCATTTTCATGACTAAAATGTCAACATATTTTGATATTGACCCAAATGTTGTCAGAAATAACCTATTTTGTGAGACACAAAGCTTTCTTTACAGAAGGGGGCGCTAGACGACTCACAAAACTGAATCCTCCATTGATCTGCATTCAAATCATTCAAAACTCATCTCATTTTTTCACTCTGGAGAGTAAATTTTAATTAAAACTGATAGTTGCAAAGATTCATACTTGTTTAATCCACCACAGCAGTATCTATAAAATATATTTATAAATCCTCCAGTATCACTTGATTGTGATTGGCCCATTCTGAACTGCGCTGACAAAAGTAACAGGTGTCACGTGACAGCGCCGTCTCTGCGCTGCTTCAGCAGTGGTCTAGTGGTCTGTTGTGGTGTTTTTCCCAAAATAAATATTTCATTTATTAAATTATTTAAGCAACGTATTTTAAGAAAACCTTTTAAGCATCTCTTGGTAAAAATGTTATTTTCAAGGGTTTTCCAGGACTGCAATTTGAGAAAGCCAAATTACATTATTGTGGCAGATGAGTAAAGTATTGATAGACAATCCAAAAATTGGCTTTGAACTCCAATTTATTGTTAAAAAAATATTTTGACACTGAATTCACTCTGTTCAAGATAAATAAATCCTTTTCTAAGGACACGTCACTGTACACATGCATCAGATGGACACGTTTGGGCGTTTCACTTTGGTTGCATCGCGTCAGAAATATACCGTTTTTAGGTCGCTGTGTCAAGTTTAAGGTCATTTGAAACGTAGCAAAACATGTCTTGAGATCCCTGCATTCAGCTGTGTTTAAACACAAGAACGTGTTCTCATCTCGTGCTGTCTGCTGTCGGTGAGTGTGCTTTGTTCTCTGTATAACATGCGTGTTGCCCAAACAGCTGGAGTTGCACTTACTGCCCCCTGCTGAAAACAGCTGCTACTTCAAGTTGAATTGCTCCGATGGAATATTCTTTATTACGAGACATGATTCATTGTGGTACATTTTTAACATGTTATTTCTTATATAATGAATAATAAATTATATAATAATATAATTAATGTTAAATGGACAGCCCTAATATTAATATATAGTGTAATATAGTGTAACTAGATTTTTAAAAATTTTCGGAATAAAATGTGAGTGGTGTTTTTCTGTGTAAAACTCACGGCCACAAAAAGGGGGTTGTTCTGAGTGATTTAGCTGGTTGCTATGCGGTTGCTAAGGTGTTACTCACTGGTAAACACCACCAACTACAAGAGATTTGCTAAGAGCCTCATAGAAGCTTGTCTCTGATTGGCTGACTATTACTCCCTGTAAGCAGCTGATTGGCTGTTTCTTACCTGATGGGTTGAGCAGTCTCCAGGTGATGGAGGGATCTGGCCTCCCATTGGCCAAACATGTCAGTGTGACATTACTGCCCTCGTTCACTGTCAGGTCCTCTGATACTTTATAAATAGTTGCAGGAACTGAGAGAGAGAAAGAGGATGAGTTCAGAGTGATGTACAGCTCATTCATTATATGAAGCTTCAGCAACACAAACCAGTGATTTATTACACACACAAAATCATCTAGTGTGAG